>NW_022991326.1:0-45000 GCF_902827175.1 Gymnodraco acuticeps | reverse complement strand
GCACAGGTGCTTCTCAGTCAAAATACCATATATTATCTGAGAAAAATAATACCCAGAAATACATTTGTCCTCCTTTACTCTCTATCTTTTGTCCTATAGTCTGTTAATTTGAACTGAGCGATCGTACACCCCGCATAACAGAGTTCATCATTATTTATATTTGACAGTATTTGAGGCTTTTTCAAGCTCTTATTAAAGTCTAACATGCCTCATATCCGCTCACTGTCAGGGTGTGTCTGCATTGTGCTTTTCCGATGGGAAATTAACACAAACTGTGCGGAGACCTAAAGAGGAAAAGTAAGAAGAAGCAAAGACAGGAGAGCAAGATAAGGGGAGGATAAGAAGAATGAGGGATTATAAAAGCAACTACAAGAACTTTCAGGAAGGTGAAGTGCAAGTTCAAAAAATTGTAGAATAGACGCAAAAATTCAATAAAGCGGACAGATCGTTTAAATTGGAACAGATAGACGCCTTCAGGGCTATCTGTGTACCTTAAGGCAAAGTTAAGGAGGGCAAGCCCTCTGCTATTAGTATTCTGTGGCCTTCTGTAAGAGCTGTTTTACTTATATTACATATGCATCCGACATAATCTCCACCAAACATCCTTTCCCTCTCCATTATTAGGAGCTTTTTATGTTTAATTGGTGATAAATAGATGTTTTCATGTGGAAAAACGGTTATTTTCCATGTTCTCCTTTCCCTCTTCGACACAGAGTACATTCCTGTATTTCATCACAGGGGTCAGGAGTGATAAGACTGTAAAAGAACATTGTGTCATGAATAGTGAACCCATCTCTTACTCACATGGGTGTCAGGTGATTATGTGATAGAGTACTGATCAGATAAATAAGTCAAGACAAGTTCAGACTACAGATTCTAACACTAGCACCAGTATTAACACAGTATTGCTTCATAAGTCAGCACTCAGGGCACATTTTTTAGACAGCCTAACTGGAAAATCTGCAAATTGGCTTCTCTGTCAGCTGAATGCATTTGACTCAGCGGGCGTGGAATCAATACCAGGCTGTTGTTGCGAGCTGTCAGCATTTTTCCTTTAGTTTTGCATTAGAATCATTAACTACACATTTGCTGTTGAAAACAAACAAAAATGAGCATATTATGTCTTTTTAAGTTACATTTAAAGGTGGGGTAGGTAAGTTTGAGAAACCGGCTCGAGATACACTTTTTGTTATATTCCATGGAATGCTCTTAACATCCCGATAGCAATGAATATCTGAAGTGCTTTGACAAAACATCTGTAGTACTGTAAAAAGCACGACCAATCATCTGCCCGGCTAAAGTAACTGGATGGCCTACCTGCCTGTCAGCCTTCCATCGGGGCACAAACTTATCTCGTGCCCTCATTGGTCATGTGCGCGTTCGTGTGTGTTGGAGGAGGGGCTCTGTGAGGAAGTGGCAGATTTTCTCCGGTTGTGTATTTTCAAATTCTAGCGATCTCGAGCCGGTTTCTCAAATGTACCTACCCCACCTTTAATACGCCAAAAATAGAAAACACAATGATTGTTCACGAGTCCCAAAACACGAGTCCAAGTCGAGTCCGAAGTCTTTTGAGCAGGAGTCCAAGTCAAGTCTGAAGTCTCTGTGTGTGCGACTTAAGTGCGACTCGAGTCCGAGTCACAGACTCGAGTCCCCATCTCTGGCTGTATGCGAAACCAATGTGAGTTTGGAAAATTGCACAGTATAAATCTATTCTAGTAGACCTCAACAATGGAATTATGATCAGTGGAAATGGCCATGACTTGGGACCTTTAAGGCATAAACACATTTTGACACCAAGCAAACAATAAGAAGTACAAATAGTGTCAAGGCTGCAGGACACTGATAAATATTCTCTCTGCACAACATCCTGTTAACAAGGACAAATAAAGCTCCTCACCTATATGACATTATCCTCACGGCAAAGTTAGATTACATTGTGAGTTTGAGTGTGCGGGTTATAGGATGTTAGCAAACTCTACAGCAAGTTGTTTTGGCTATCTTTTAATTTGACAGCCTTTCGGTCATGAGGGAAAAAGGAGCCAAATTGCAATTTTCTGCAACAACTGTTAATCAATCACAGACTCTCAGTTGTTAAAGATATCTTAACAACAAAAAGTTCCATACTTTAGAGGAGTTTCCTTCCACATAGAGATAAAAACACAGTGATATATGACGGCTTGAATGTAGGTATAGGGTATTGAGGGTAGCGTGTAATTATAGTAAAGTTGTTTCATGCATGGATATTTTATTCATGTTGGAAAATGTATAATGAATGAATACGAATAAGAGAGCCCATTGATTTAACCTAAAGTCACCGCAGAGATAAATAACTTATCCAATTGAAAGAGCAGTCCAATTGGATTAGCTACGCACGCACACACATGCACGCATGCACACACACACACACACACACACACACACACACACACACACACACACACACACACACACACACACACACACACACACACACACACACATACCATGTATACATCACTTCAGGGGACATTACATTGGCTTACATGCATTTCCTGGAGACTTATCCTAACCTTAACCATAACCAACACATGCCTAACCCTAACCCTTACCCTTTACCTTACCCTTAACCTAATCCTAAACCTAACCAAGTCTTCACCCTAAAATGAATGATTCCCCTCATGGGGACCTCCATTTTGTCCCCATAAGGGAGGCGAGTCCCGACACGTGACTGTGTAAACAGATTTAGGTCCCCACAAGTATAGTAATGCTAGGCCACACACACACACACACACACACACACACACACACACACACACACACACACACACACACACACACACACACACACACCAGTAAGTGTCCCAAGCGACTGCGGACTGGGGAAACTACCATAAGTAGCATTATTTGCTTCTTGACTCAGCATTTCTTTCTCAGAAAGACAGAAAGACAAATTCCCACAACAAAAGTCTGATATTGATCCAACGCCCGCTGCATCAAATGCATTCAATGGGAAGAGAAAGCCAGTTTGCAGAACAGACAGGCTGTCTTGAAAAAATTACACCGAATGATTCTTTATACGACTATATATTTTCCTTGCAAATACCAGTGCTTTTTTTTTTTAATCCTATAGCTACTTTTGGAATGAATTGGCATTAGTGTCAGGTTAATCAATTGATACATCGCTGCAGAGCTTACAAAATAACGACAAATGTTTCTGAGATGCAGCCACATCATGGCAGGAAATAAATGAAAGCTATTTTCATTGTTGGATTTTTGGGAGTCCTACATTTATTTCCAATCTCACATCACTTCAAAACATGCCAATCATCATCACTTATTGAATCTATTCTGACACAAAAGTAACATAAGAAATGGACGATTTAAACGCAACAACATTAAATATCATGATTTACTTCCTTGAATTATTTTTGCCACAATAATCATGTAGTGAAAATCTACAAACCTTAGTTTAAAAGTTACAAAATCAATCGACCAGCACTCTAAAGCTCTCTCGCTAATGTGTGATATCTTGACTAATAGTAACCAATGGAGTCAGACTTGCATTATCCTGACTTTATGCTAAGCTAAGCTAACCCTAGCCTTACATTTAACAAACAGATATATTGATTTTCTTACATTACTCTGAGAAAAAAGTGAATAACTGGATTTCCAATGATTGCTCAGAGCACGCTAGCCCTTATTTAAACAGTTTAGCATTTTAGTATTGACTGAGTCATCAAGCCACATGAACAGACATTCCTCAAAGACCAGCAAGCATTCAAGTAACACTAAACACTCTGATAGCCTTCCAGTTAGCCAGCCAAATGTTCACTTAGTCAATGAACGAGCTAACGAGCCAGTTAGCCAGTCGCACGGGCCATCGCTCAAACCTCACAGCGGGAGGATGAGCGCCAGGCTACATCGTTTGGTTCTTAGCCATGCTCCCAGTCAGCCATAAAGCCAGCACTCCCGTCAGCCAGTCTGAAAAGTCACCCAAATACTTGCCGGGCCAGGCATTCCCTCACCAAGTCCCTTAGCCAACCAAAACAGCTTTTCCCGCCAACGCTTCTACAAGACTCCAAAGAAAGAGAGCGACCGACAGTCATGAGGTTATCGAGAGAGACGGTGAGAAAACAGACACACAAATCAGGATAAACAGACAGGGAACATAATAGAAGGATGCCAGACAGCATTCAGTCAGCAGATGGTATAGTATTTACTGCATTCATTCACTATTTGCTGGCTGTGAGAAATTAATATGGGACGTGTGTGTGTGTGTGTGTGTGTGTGTGTGTGTGTGTGTGTGTGTGTGTGTGTGTGTGTGTGGGTGTGTGGGGGGGGGTGTGTGTGTGTGTGTGTTAGCAGGTGGGGGACAGCATATGTGGTGCACACATGCAAAATCACTGGAGAAATGAATTTCATTTTGTCAGTTTATGAGACAAAATGGATGAGAAGAAGTGTTGATTTGACGACAGACAAGAAAGCCAATAGAGCAGTACAACACAAAAGTAATATTTCATCTAATAATGGGGCTGTGCTAGCAGAATTGTGGCTATAATGGAGGGCGACATTAGATGATACAAGAGGACCTTTCATGGCCATTCTTTCATGAGGCACAATGCTGCCAAACACTGCATGATTACACACTGTGTCTGCACACACACTCCTAAACACTCCTCTGCATACACAAGAGGCGAGTGTACACACAGACACACACATGCATGCCCGTATAGACATAAAACCTTTGCAATATTAATTTGCTGCCTCATGATAAGTGATGAAGCCTTTTAAATGGTTAGTTGAAAGCCCAGTGTACCACCAGGGAGTGTGTGTGTGTGTGTGTGTGTGTGTGTGTGTGTGTGTGTGTGTGTGTGTGGTCTAGCATTACTATACTTGTGGGGACCTACATCTGTTTACATAGTCACGTGTGGGGACTGGCTTCCCTTATGGGGACAAATTGGAGGTCCCCATGAGGGGGATCATTAATTTTAGGGTGAAGACTTGGTTAGGTTTAGGATTAGGGTTAGGGTAAGAGTAAGGTTAAGGGTTAGGGTTAGGCGTGTGTTGGTTATGGTTATGGTTAGGATAAGTCTCCAGGAAATGCATGTAAGTCAATGTAATGTCCCCTGAAGTGATGTATACATGGTATGTGTGTGTGTGTGTGTGTGTGTGTGTGTGTGTGTGTGTGTGTGTGTGTGTGTGTGTGTGTGTGGGTGTGTGTGTGTGTGTGTAATGATAGAATTAAGAAACAGAATAAATCATGAATACAGCTCAACATTACATTTTGATATGGCAGCCAGGGGAGCGAGTATCGAGGTCAGATGGCATAGATCGGGAATTTTGCGGTGACTATTAATGGAACATAATAGGTAAAGCAGAAGGCTCAGCCTATTTGTGATCATTTAACAGCTCTCTGGGACACACACCTGTGAACTTAAAGTCGTGCTATAAGACGTCTTTGTGCCAGTGTTCTGCATTATTAATTCATAACAAACAATCGGTGTCAGTGCCGAGTTGTGTGACACTGATACAGAATAGCAAAGTAAACACAAACTAACAAAAGCAGCATGGGGTGGCATCTGATCTCAGTGAGGGTATTTGTTTTATTTAAACTTAAACTTGTCTTTAATCTTTAACCAGACACTGCAAAAACTGAAACGTTGACTTTAATTAAATGTGTTATGTCAACAGATTTCACATAACTGTATTAGGTATATTGTTATATCATAGACAACAACTACAGTTTTTTCGCATTTATTATGTATTCCATTTTAGAAAACGGTTTACCTCTTATAATAAACAAATAACTCTTATAAGGAGAATACAAAATATACACAGGCCTACTTTAACCCTTAGATGCATAAGTGGGTCTTTTTTGACCCGGTGAGGTGGTTTTCTTGAAGTATCTTTGTAATTACATTTTTTTATCATTTCATATTCCAGCTATTCCTTAAAAAACATGTTTTGGATATCATGCCATTCACATTTTAAATTTACATTTTAAGAAATTGTAGTTTTTGTATTACTACCCCAAGCTTCCATAAGTGGGTCAAAAATGACCCGCATGCATGTTTTAAGGAATCCTATGGGAAAACGTTTTTTTTCAAAATGTAAAAAAAATGTTTAAAATGATAAATAGTGAAAAATTAAATATAAAATATTTCTAGTGTGAACCAAAATATAATACTAGATATTATACAAGTGATTTTTCTTAACCAAAATGAGAAATGGCATAAAAACACATATTATTCTAATACGGGTCCTTTTTGACCCACTTATGGAAGAGTGTAGGGTCCAGTCACTCTAAGGGCATCTAAGGGTTAAAATAAATTAAACAAAGCACTTGGGAGTCCTCTGCACATTTGAAGAAAATAAATTTAATTAAAATGAGCCCACTTTGAATTAAATACAACATATAGCTGAACCCTAAAAAGTGTTAACTGAATTATGACTGAAGATCGTCAGCTGTCTTCTTCTTCCTCCAATACGTAAAGGCTGCAGCACCTTTGACAACTTCTCTCCACGTATCAAACATACCGGTAAGCCAGCATTGTTTGCTTTGAAAGCAGATAACTCTGTCCACGCAGAATTAAATCCTCTGTTTTCCTTCGATACTTTTATTTTCTTTGATTTACCCATAGCTCATCGTGCTGGGGGTCAGGTTATTCGCCTGCAAGAAAAGGCGCTGGCCCGGGACCGTAGCAGGATATGAGACATATTTGAGTTGACTTAAAGGTCCCATGTCATGGCCATTTCTACTGATCATAATTCCATTGTTGAGGTCTACTAGAATAGATTTAAATTGTGCAATTTTCCAAACTCACATTGGTTTCTCATACAGCATCTCTGTATAGTATGTGTATTCACTCTCTGTCCTAAATAGGGTTGGGAACCGAAACTCGGTTCCAGATGAGAACCGATAAGAAAATGCCGGGTACCGGGTACCCATACAAAATACACAATTTCGGTTCTGCTTAACGGTTCCTAAACGCGGTAGACCCTGTATTCCAGCGGGTCCGTCTGCACCGCGGTGCTGCGGTGACCCGGTGGAATACAGGGCGGACCTGGAGAATCACAGAACGGCCGGTCGTCAGCGGGCCGTTGACGGCCGGCTCGGTACGCTGACGGCCGGCACCGCCCTTCATTTTTTTAAACGGCATCATATAAATTGCGCTGACAGGCGACAGAGGTCCACAGTTGCCCCGCAGCGATGCTCCCCCGCCCTCCCGTAGACATTTCACGAGCTCAGTCACTTCATAACACCAAAGATAGGTCGCGGTAAACGCTCTGAAGTGAGGCTCCACTACACTAAAAAAGAAAAAGAAAAGGCAAAGTGTAATGCCTGTTAATAGCTTGCCACAGGCATAGCTCAGTTAAAATAAAGCACAGCTATTGTGCAATACATTTGTATTGCATGTATATTTTTTAGTAACAATTTCAGTTAAAGCTTTTAAGAATAAATATATTTTTGTTATCTAAACGTTTGACCTCTTTATTTTACAATTTTGGAATCGAAACGGGGAATCGATAAGAACCGGAATCGATAAGCAGAACCGGAATCGAAATCGGAATCGATAAATTTCAAACGATACCCATCCCTAGTCCTAAACGGCTTGTTGGAGCTCCGCCCCCCCCCCCTCCCTGGGAGCCCAGTGTGCTCTGATTGGTCGGGACTTTGCGAGGCTCGCTGCTCAGTGAGCTGGCTTACTGGTGTGGTTTCCGGGTCGACGATACAGCGAGACAGCGCGAAACTCATCCTGAGCACAAACAAACACTCACAGCCGAAGTAAAAACAATAAGTGTGGCTTGATATTGAGTTAGAAAAAGGTTTAGAACGCTGTGAGAACGGGTCTACGGAGAGCATTTCTCCGCCATCCCAACTCGTCTATTACCAACCAGGGAGCTCTATGCAAGTCAATGGGACTCCCTGTTAGTTGAAAATGTACGATAAAGGTCCTGGTGTGTGAGGAGCTCCGCGGATTGGTCCATTTTGGTTTCGGGAACCGCATGACGTCATGCGGTTCCCGAAAGAAACAAATGGAAAAAGAGAAATCTCCAACGAGGCGTTCTGGGGCAGCACAGACAGGTCTTCTCTGTGTTAGAGCTTTACTCGCTACAGGGTGTACTTTGAGGGTTTGTGACTCTGCAGACCGTTTACATGCAGAAAAACCTTCATAACACAAGGGGACGGGTAATAACCGGAAAAGCAGGCCATGGGATTAATTACAAATAATTGTAAATTGTAAAAAAAACTGTTTTTTGTATGCAATATTTGATTATGTATGAATACAATAGGGATATGTGCAATAGGGAAAGTGCCGTACCTGTATTCTTGTTTGTTTCTTTGCCTTTGCCATACGGGCGGTGGTGGCGAAGTCCATAGGGACTTGTCTTGGCAACTGGAAGGTCACCAGTTCAAGTCCCGGAAAGACCAAGTGCTACCGAGGTGTCCCTGAGCAAGGCACCATTCCCTACACTGTTCCCCGGGCGCCGTACATAATGGCAGCAGTGGCTCCTAACACTAGGATGGGTCAAATGCAGAGGAACCGTTTCGTTACATAGTACCTGTACTGTGTAACGACAATAAGTTGAATCTTAAATTATGTGATATGTGATTTCTGTTCTGTATCTATGACTGATTGACCTGAATGTTTTATGTGTATTATCTCGATGCCCAAGACACATTTCTCCTAAGGGAGACAATAAAGCTTTATCTTATCTTATCTATCTTATTTATGTATCACCTCAAAATACAAGACACGAAAAATGTTCAACCATGCTACAAAATATAAATAGTCCTACAAATATTTGTATTTGATTTCCTTCTTGTTTTTTTCTAAGCTCAAGGGAGCCAGAGCCGCGGGTTGTAACCCCCTGCCCTAACCCTAACCCTAAGTACAGAATTAAAATACATTTGTTCTACTTTTCACCCCAGCTGTTTCAATAGATTTATGAGAGAAATTCAGACTTTCAAAATTCAGATGAAGTAGCTTATTTGACACAAAATATTTGGGAAAAGGTGTTTGTGGAGAGCAAAGAAACTCACAGGAACCAAATCTCCAACCAGCTACGTCTGATCCTTCACATTAAGCATATATTTAGCAAACAAAACATCGCTGAGCTGACGACTAGTTAGTGCCGAAGTGAATCGGACATCTTCTCTTCCAGCTGAAACTGCTTCACGCTGGGTTATCTGAGTTTATTCCACACATTGCTGCTGACCTGCCTGACCTCACCTTCAGGAGCCACAGCACTGCATCATGACTGTGTAACAGCCTTCACTTCATTGCTGCTGGTTAGCATAGATGGATAGAACTGGTATTTTCCGTCAAGCAGCCAGTACGCTTTAAAATTAGCTTTAACGTTTGCTCGTCAAAAGATACTGGAGACATCTTGGAGCAAACCCATGCCTACCATCTCCCAAGCAAAACATACTTTAACTAACAACTGCATTGGTTTTTATTTTATTTAGAACAATATGAAAGATAAGTGGAGACTTCAAAAGAGGAAATTCATGGCAAATTGATGTTTTTTACCGTTAATTTGTTGTAGGCTAGAAACTGTATTTGTATCCAAATCAAATATGACGTTTAAAGTATTTAATATGTTGTAAACAGACAAAAGCAGAGATCCATTAAGGGTTAAAAGTGTGTGACAGTTTAGGAGTGGAGATCTTAACGGTAACGTTTGCCCTGCACTACAATAATCCACTTCTCATAGTAACCGAAGAATGATGTTAACAAAAGACAGGAAAGAAATCTTGAAAATCTTCGGGCTGTGATTGGTGGTTCTTTCGAAAGTCAAACTGTTTTCAACAAAGGACACAGCCGTAAGCGATCTACAATCAAACAAGAGCATTATTATATTGGTGATTTGATAAGAAAGAGAAATAATGTTCGTGTCAAGGGCAAAAAGTATCTTGTATTTGCAAAGAAAACACGACCCTGGTTAATGTCAGAAAACTGAAACTTGTATTGTTGTAAAACTGGAAGTCAAAAATCAAACTGCTTCCTTGAAAGAGTCAAAACACGTGTCCTGCTGGTTAATGTTTTATCCCGTTGATAATGCATTCAGAATTTGTCAGGGCGGAAAATAATCAAACTAAAAGCCTGCAATTTCTCATAAGAAAAGCACCTCCCGTTAAGAATTTCTCCTGGTACTTTTTTCATGTAAATGCCACAGAGTCAGTGTCAAAGATAGATATTGTATGAAAGCCCAAGTCATAAGGATGTGGGAAGGGGGTGAAAAACATCCAGATAAAGAACTAATGAAACAACATACATAAGGTTATTGAGGTTTTGTTTCTCCTTGATATCCACTTTTCCCACAGGGTCCGTTCTACACTGAAAACACTGAAAAGTCAACTTGAATTAAATGTAATATGTCAACAGATTCCACATAACTGTATTATGTTATAGTTGAAAGCAATAATATACATTTTAAATAGGTTCAACTTAATATTATTGCTTTCAACTAACCTAATTTGTTGACATAATACATTTAATCGATATTTTTGTTTTTTCAGTACTCTTATCTAGGGAGTACAGCTGCTCACACACACACCCACACACACATACCATGTATACATCACTTCAGGGGACATTACATTGACTTACATGCATTTCCTGGAGACTTATTCTAACCAACACATGCCTAACCCTTACCCTAACCCTAAACCTAACCAAGTCTTCACCCTAAAATTAATGACTTATGGGGACCTCCAATTTGTCCCCATAAGGGAGGCGAGTCCCCACACGTGACTGTGTTTACAGATTTAGGTCCCCACAAGTATAGTAATGCTAGGCCACACACACACACACACACACACACACACACACACACACACACACACACACACACACACACACACACACACACACACACACACACACACACACACTAGGGGTGTAACGGTATACGTACCGAAATTATTCTGTACGGGCCCTTCGGTTCGGTACACGTGTGTACCGAAGTGTACCGAAGTAATATAATGTTAAACGTAAACAATTTACAACGTGAACAACTTCTTGGAAGTAATCTCAGGTGCTGCGTCCCAGCATTCAGAGAAATTTGCTCACATTGGGTTCAACGCGTCATAGAGCGAGCAAGTCATTTCATTGGACGAGAGGCATACTATGAGAGCTGGTCACAGGGATGCGTTCATATGTAGTCAGTAAATTGAGGAACTGGCGAAATGGCGAACGCAGATAAAGTTGAGCTCGAAAATCCTCCAGCTTCATTGAAGTCTCCGGTTTGGGAACATTTTGGTTTCGCAGTTACGTACAAGGATGACGGACAAAGGCAGGTGGACCGAACCAAAGCTGTTTGTCGGCATTGTTCAACTACAATTGTTTACGCGGCTGGCAATACATCAAACTTGCACACTCATTTAAAAAGGCATCACCCGAACGTGAATATCACCGGTACCAAAAGAAAAAAGACTGAAGTGCAAACCCAACTCCCGCTAGCATTTAAGCCTCCACCACTCGCAGAAAGTTCAGACCGAGCCAAAGCTATTACAAACGCCAAATATCCTTATGTTGCCATGTTAGCAAAGCGCTACCTGGCTGTATCTGATACCTCTGTCCCTAGAGAGAGGGTGTTCTCCACAGCAGGAGACATTGTTAGTGCCAGCAGATCTGCCCTTTCAGCAAGCAATGTGGACAAGTTCATTTTTCTTTAAAAAAAAACATGAAAATACGATGACAAGTCATAATGTCAAACTGGCTGCTTAGGTGCTAGTACAGTTCAAATACAGATTATTTAAGTTCATCGAAATGCTGCACCTTAATGTTTATTTTATTATATTTTGTATTTGAGTGAATATTCATAGTTTAATAATAATTAAATGTGATAATTTTTTCTGCTGTACCGAAAACGTACCGAACCGTGACCTAAAAACCGAGGTACGTACCGAACTGAAATGTTTGTGAACCGTTACACCCCTAACACACACACACACACGCTCATATTGCATTGTGTACCCACATTCCCAGATGCACATGTTCCCAAACATAAACAAACACTGGAGCTCCCACGCACACATCATAGAGTAAAACAGGAGGGTTTACAACCAGCAGGTACAAACTACATCCAAGATTATTCGGAGTCTCCATAGCAACAACTTATTGAGGAAAACTGTCACTCATGGGGCCTTAAAAAAGAAAATGAAGGAAAAACACAGGTTTGGAAAATGTGTGGGTATTATTTTAGCTGCTAATTGCAGTCTTTGTTCTTAATGAACATGTGCCTCCAAAACTGCGTTTACACATGAAATGAAAAATACATGAAATATCTCCGTATAGTAATGTTTAAGAAATAAACTTAAAACGATAAATGTTTTCCTTCTTTTCAGAACAACTTTTTTTGCATGTTAAAGGAATAGTTTGACATTTTGTAAATATCACTTGTTAGCTTTCTTGTTGAGCAATTTTCTCTTCATTTTAATGTTTGAATGTATTTTATATCATGTCACAGTAGAGGCACAACACACAAATATGAACCTGATATGTTCTCTTTAAAATGTACTCTTCACATACTTAGTTCATGACATAATGCTAAATACTATAGTACAGATATGAGAAAAGCCTTACCATTTAACGACAATGAAGTCCCATTACATGATATAGAATATTTTTTAATTTAACTTCCATTCAAGCGGCCATATAATTCAGTTTAACTGTCACATAATTTATAGTAACGGAATCACTTCAGCCAGCAAATGTCTTTCACGTTAGCACCAAACGGTAAAGAACACCAGGTTACATAAAGCACTTCTATTGAGCTTGTGAAGAGTTTAAATGAAAGTATTTTAAGGGCTTGATGAGCACTTTGACTACACGAGCACATCAGCTCATCAGAACTGGCTGGATGAGTGCCTTTAAATGTTGAGTATGAGCTATTTGAATGTGAGATTTTCATACATCATTATACCACACTTGACCTCTGGGTTGAAAGTGAGAAAAAGTGTGTGTTTTGTGTGTGTGTGTGTGTGAGCCAGTATTATGTAAAAATTAACAGAAAGGCAGTTATAGTCTTTTGGTAATATCAGAGAGACACCTCAGACACTTAGTGGTGCCTTTTATGAGATTAAAACATCTGTGTGTGTGTTTTGAATGTGTGTGTGTCAGTTTTTGCTTTCATGCTGATTTCTGCTCCTCTCCATTGGTCTCCTCTCGGCAGTAGACTAATCCCATGTGCGCAGAGCTGCCAATCATAAACACACACACACACACACACACACACACACACACACACACACACACACACACACACACACACCACACACACACACACACACACACACACACACACACACACACACACACACACACACACACACACACACACACACACACACACACACACACACACACACACACACACACACACACAGACAGACAGAGGATCAATTTCATCATTTTTCGCATGAATAGAATATATTTCCTGAGCATGTAGGTAATTTGTTTGCCCTTTACATTTGTGCAAATATTTGAAACCCTGATCCCAAAATGAGAAATCAATCACGATGAAAGCGTTTCATATAGACAGAGAAATGGAGAGCAAATGTATCCCAATGTTCAGATTATAATTGACAGCATATGTTATTATCATTTGAGTGAAGAAAACAGCTATTTAGGAGGATATAGCTCTCTGAGGAAGACAGTGCTCAGTTAGCAGACAGGGGAAATTGGAGTGTAACGACGACATATGTCAACATATAGTACAGATATGAGAAAAGCTTTTCCCAACAACAAACCCTGGATTACCCCTGGAATAAAGGCTCTCCTGAAGGACAAAAAGAGGGCCTTGAGATCTGGCAACAGAGAGGAGCTGAAGACTGTACGGAGGGAGCTGAGGTGGAAAATCAGAGAGGGGAAAAACAGCTACAGGAAGAGGATGGAGGAACAGCTGCTGCAGAGGAACAGTGGAGTCTGGAGAGGCCTGAAAACCATCTCTGGCTACAAAGAGCCAGACTCCCAGGACCGGGGGGACCGCCAGTGGACAAACGACCTGAATATCTTCTTCAACAGATTTGATCAGTCATGCGCCTCCCCCCCCCCCCGACCCATTCCCCCCTGCTGCACCCCCCATTGTCCCCGCTGCCTGGAAATGGCCCTGTTACCGCTCCCACCTCTACTCAGCCCCCGGCCATCAGCTCACAGACACTTCTCACATCAACCCCCGGTTCCCCTCCACCCGCTGACGACACCTTGTCCTTCACAACCTACCAGGTGAGGAGGGAGCTGCAGAAGTGTAAGGCGAGGAAGGCGGCGGGTCCAGATGGCATCAGCTCCTCAAATCCTGTGCAGATGAGCTGTGTGGGATTGTGGAGCTTCTGTTCAATCTGAGCTTGAAGCAAGGGAGGGTACCACAACTGTGGAAGACCTGTGCCAAAGACCCCTCACTCCAAGGAATTCAACAGCTACCGGCCGGTGGCGCTGACATCACAGCTGACCCTGGAGAGGCTGGTCCTTGGACACCTCCGGCCCCTTGTGAGACCATCAATGGACCCGCTGCAGTTCGCCTATCAGTCTGCCATCGGGGTGGATGACGCCGTCATCTACCTGCTGCAGAGGTCCCTCTCCCACCTGGAGAAGCCTGGGGGGAAGGTGAGGATCATGTTCTTTGATTTCTCCAGTGCCTTCAACACCATCCAGCCCCCGCTCCTGGGGGACAAGCTGCAGCTCTCGGGGGTGGATCACCACCTCACCTCCTGGATGCTGGACTACCTCACCAACCGCCCACAGTACGTGAGGACCAGGTCAATCAGACACCATCATCAGCAGAACGGGGGCCCCCCAGGGGACGGTGCTGGCACCGTTTCTCTTCACCCACAACACTGCAACCTGTCACCTGCAGAAGTTCTCTGACGACTCCGCCATAGTTGGCCTCATCACCAACGAGGACGACAGGGAGTACAGGGAGCCGTACAAGAAGGGACAGAGCAGACTCTTTCTGCTGAGGAGACTGAGGTCTTTCGGGTGCATGGGGCACTCCTTCAGACCTTCTTTGACTCTGTTGTGGCATCAGCCATTTTCTATGCTGTGGCCTGCTGGGGCAGCAGCATCTCGGCTGGTGGTGGGAGACAGGAGAATGGCAGCCAAGCTGTCCTCCCTGCTGGACAATGTGTCCCACCCCCTCGTCTCACGGAGAGATACCGCAGGTCCTTCCTTCCTGCAGCGGTCAGACTTTACAACCAGCACTGCCCCTAGTAGACCTTCCTACACACACCACAACACAGACTATAACACCCCTTGCTGCTAAATACAAACCAACTTTGTGCAATATGTGCTATATGTGCAATATATATGCCATTAATAACTGTGTAATTTATACCTGGCTGCTAAATCAATATATATATATGCCGTTAATAACTGTAATTTATACCTGGCTGCTAAACCCTTGTTACTGTTACAAGGTATGTATCTTGTATTTTATAAATTGTGTAACTTGCTGCTGTTAAATACCGTCAAACAATGTGCAATATGTGCAATATATCCTTTATATACATATGCCATCTTTAATAACTGTAATATATACCGGGCTGCTAAATCCTAAGAACTGCATAGGATTTGATTTGCATTGATTTGTTTTGGATCTGTATTTTTGAAAATTATGTAACTTCTTTAAGTTTTATTCTTTTTTTAGCATATTGTTTATTATATTATAACTTAGTACTTTTTTTAACGCATGTAAGATATGCAACACTAAGCTGTCTGTGGCTCTTTCCTGCTGTAACGCTGCACATTTCCCCTCTGTGGGACTAATAAAGGTATTCTGATTGCGTCTTTATCAATTGATTCCAATGAGGAGAGCACATACCGTTGCATGGTAAAGAAATAGCTCTGCACCCAGCACCTATTTTCCGAGCACTTCGCCCTTTTGCGTGCGGCCGCAACATTGAGTTGAAAGTATTTCATCTTTGCAGAAAAACGCTAGTTACGACACTGTAGAAATTGGAGGACAAGCTTATTTTTTTGGACGTGCTTTTCAGACGGAAACATCATAACAAGGACAGAAAAGCTCATTTGTTGGAGCAGATCAGACGGGTGGACACTGACGGCGAGTGTTTGACTTTTATCGTCCTCTCCCTACGCCATGCTGCTGTCAGACTGAGCGGTGACAGATCATTCAGACAAAGTGTGAGAGAAGGAATCTTCCGGTTAGTGTTTGTGGTAAAAAAAAAAAAAAACCGGTAGCACAAACAGATGATTAATTCGAAGCGGGCGAAACTAGGCCCTGAACAATGTGCGTTGGTTAATTTTCTTTAATTCGATACTCTGTGTATTCCATCTATGGCGATTAAAGTTTCTCTTATCAACAGCACTCATATAGAGAAATAATTCTTGTACATTTCACCACCAGAGACGACTTAGTGATTAACTTGTTTAAATAGTAGCCTACTATTACTCATCATACCATTTGCAAATTCCCATCCCATATTGAGACTATTTTATCTAAATCCCCTGTCTTTAAAAGCTTTATCATCGGCCTGATACAATATAATTTCTTCTTTTAGTGGTACACAGCTATAGGATTGGGGGCATAAGTCAAACTGATAATATCCTCCTGGGCCTCCAGAATAGCTGATTAAGCAGTGTCCCCTGTAAGTGCCTGAGCTATAACAAAGATATGGGGGTATTCTTGAATTACAGCAATCTATTGGCCTTTTTCTTTGGTATAAAACCTAATTTAACTACATCCTAAAAAAGGGCTGAGGTAGAGCAGTTGAAGTCCCAGGTAAAGGGATAAGGTTAAGCTGACAACCTTATTTACTTTTGATAAAGGTTTACTTGCAAGATTTCCAGTTATGTAAGTCACGCTTTCAAGTTGAAGTTTTGGGAGATGGTAAACATCAAACACATCAGTATGCCTTTTACTTTGGGAGAAGACTTGTTTTCATTCGTTCAGCAGAGGTTCACCATTTGCATATTCAACCTTTTCTCGCGCTCCGTGTTTATTCTGCTCGTCCTATCATGTCATCTCGAATCAGACGGAGAACAGCAAACAAGTCGGAATTCCTTTTACTTAATGAGTGATGCTGGTGGCCCACTTCCATATTAATAGAAATCATATGCTAATTATTGTTTTGAGCCAGTTAATTAAAAATAAGTGTGCTACAGTAATAAGTGTTTATTTGCGGTACTCGGTCTGGAGCAGCAGGCTTAGAACAAGCTCACAGGTCAGAAATATTCCTTCCTCATTAGACAGAGATCTATCAAACTTTAACGTGGCTACACCAGTCAATCACAACATATAATATGCAGGAGAGAGGCTTTATGATCTGGTGTACAGCTGGTAATTATTTGCCTTCCTTATTAATAAGTAGATAATGTACTGCAATGCTTGACCTGTAATGTGTTATGAGTGGATTTGTGTCTTTTGATCTACTTTAAACACCTTGAAGTTTGGCTAGTTGGTCGACTTCTGTTATCCTTTAAGCTGTTATAATTAATTTTGCATAATGCCACTAATTTATTTTTTGTAGGGTACATTTTTAAAAAGGTACTTTCAGGTGTATATCAGTATGTAGTGTCTCTACTGGGACATGTCTCCATGCTTTAATGTTCAAAAAGCTCTTTTTCTCATACTGCCTGAGCTGCAGCACCTCTTTTCACCCTCTGTCTGAAACCAGAGCCCAGTCTGCTCTGTTAGCTAGCCGGCTCTGTTGTGATTGGTCAACCGCTTAGAGATGTCCCGCCCCTTAGCCTATCACGTGTGTGTTGGAGCGCTAGCACGAGTGTTACATAGTGATTCCTATGGAGGTGTTTCAGGCAGGGGGGGGGAGTTTGGGATGTTAGCCTTTGCAGACCATTTACATGCACTCAAACCTATTTAACACACTACAGGAAAGGGAAAACCCCAAAAAGCATAATAGCACCTCTTTAAATATGTAGGAAAGTGAATGTTTCAACTGTGCCTAGCAAATTCCTCACTGATAGTATTTGTGTTTATGATAAATGTTTTGTTGCATATAATAATCCTTATATTTATTATAGCGCTTTATCAAAGTCTCTCAAAGCGCTTTACAAATACAGATAATGGTCATCTACTGTGGACAATACCCACAGGAGCAAATTCGGGTGAAGTGTCTTGCCCAAGGACACAACGGCTTGACGCAGTGGGGCGGGAGCGGGTTTCGAACTGGAGTTCCCCAACGCCCCCTTGATCTGATGATCAAACGCACAGACCACTGCGCCACCCGTCCCCATAAGGCTTCTTTTTTACTTACACTTTTTCATCACTCACATGACACATCCCATAGCTTGCCACACACTTCCTGTTGCAGTGAACGGTGCACAGAATGCATACATGTGCAATATTGAGGCCAGTGTATTTTCAAATGTGATTATGGTAATTACCATTGTTACCCTTAATTGTAGCATAAAGGCCAAAGTATACAGCAGCATGTTATTATAAAGATGATTATAGAAATTACCACAGAATTACAATCAGGCTCGGATTGTTTGCTGCTAGCTTTGATCTGCCCGGTAGCTGAAGCATTCGTATGAATACACATTGTGTGTTTCTGTGTGGAAATGTTGGGTTTCGGTGAGATGCTTTTGTGTTTGCGCGTTGAACCTTTAAGCTTCATATCTATTGTGTATTTGCATATTATTGTTCAAAAGCACAGAAAGTAGAAACGGAGCAGGGGTCATTGTGTAGCATGAGTTTCTGCATGCATAAATGTGATGATACTAAAAAATTGTATTATGAAAATATGTCCAAGGGCCACAGAGGGAGACATATAAACCTTCATAGAACAATCATTAGAAATTCAGCAAAGAAAACACCGGTGCCAATCCTCAGTTCTCTTTCTCTGCATTATTCATCCGCAGACAGCAAAACAAATATTAACATATCAAATATAAACATACTGTAAATTCCCAGGAGACATTCACACCACTCCAGAACTAAAGAGGGCAATTGAATGCCACATTAGAAGCTCAAGTTAAAGAAATGTGTTCATCTCGGTACAGCAGGAAAAATAAAATAGATGATTTAACATAACACTGTTTGGTGTTTCGCCTATAGAGGCGAAACTCACCTTGAACATTATGTCATGCATATTGTCTGGGATGTTCCAGTCATTTACACGCTAGTGTTAAAGTGCACCTGTCATGCTATATTGGAAATATATATTGTAGGGCCATACCTATACAAAACATGTCTGCGAAGTTTTTTTTCAAAATACCAAACAGATCACCCATTGTAGCCATGCCTCATACTGCTCAAACCCCTCTTTTGCAGCCCTGTTAGAGAAACGCGGATTTTGGGTACTTAGCTTGAACAAAAAAAAAGAGGAGGCGGAGCTAATGCTTGATCAGAATTATAAAGTTAAATTCTGCTGTGATAAAACGCCATCCTGTTCTAAACCACATCAAGGATTATTTCTGAAACAGTATGGAGCTCAAATGCTTTTTCTCTTGCAGGTTTATCACAAGGTGAGTTCCTTTTTATTTCCTGCTTTAAACACACGTGCTCTCCGGTACAAGTTAGCTCTGAGTGTTAGCGAGGCTTGCAAAGACGAGATTACTTCGAAAACACGTCAGGCATTGTTTCTGATAGCAACTTTCTGCGGGTCCGCCGCCGATTTGACGTCATATCTGCAGCAAATCTGTATCCGCTCGTTGTACACCCGTTTTTAAAAGATTTGGGTACGGAGGAAAAGAGAAAGGATTTCATTTTCTGACGCTGCGTGAGTTCCCCGACGCACCGGGGACACATATTTATGTATAAAAGACATCACAAAGTGCATTTTGCATGATACGTCCCCTTTAAGACATACGACTCTTTATGCTAGATAATGGACCTATAATATTCTCCTTTGTATCTGTTTTTATAATATCAGAACTCTCTAAGGTGTTAAAGCTTAAAAAAACTATTTGTTTGTACTTTTATTGGAATAAAGGATATTTTATGGATGGACCTTTAAGGGTTTTTCAATGCTGAAACATATTGATTTATTTAATTAAACAATCTTCCACTGTCCTGTCATGATAGCTGTGCTTAAATGTCCTATAATCAATAATGTGTTAAATTAACACAGTTGTGTTATTTCCAGAACACTGAGGAACAATCTCGCTGATGCACATGTTAGGCCCTTGACTCTTATTATATTAATGCAATCTCTAATCAAGCAGACACAATACAAAACAAGTATACAATCTGTGATGTTATGAAATACGTCCTTCCTTTCATTTTATCTCTCTACAGGGATTATTTTCGTAGTCTGCTGTTATTTTGTTTCCTGAATGATCATCAGGAGACATGGGGACCAAAAGTGGATATGCCTTTTTGAACCCTATTTAATAATTACAAGTAGTCCTATTGACCTCAGGAGGGAATCTCCAAAAGTCTTTCTCTCCTGTGTGTCTCTCTTTCTATCAGTGTGTTTTACAGAATCAATTCACAGCTGCATGACTTGACTGCAATTAAACTCACACATCTTGTTTTTAAAAATATTTAAAAAAAATATATATTTTATATTTTTATTTTTAATGAACAAGGTACATATCATACAATTGGTATCAGTAAAATGTATAATCTACAATAAAATCTCGTTTAAAATGGTGTTACGATGTCTAAAGTTACTGATAAGTCACATGTTTCCTGCCTGGCCTTGCCCGTGGCATTAGTTTATCATTACCGGGCGGAGCCCCCGAGCCAAACAGCAGCAACCAGCACGTTGCAAAAGTCTCAATAGTAAACTGTGCCGCCGAAACATAATTTCAGCCAATCAGCGCCGTCAAATATTTTGGTCACGAGGGCGCTCACGTTGGCGCCCACGTTGCTTACTTGACGTGAGTTGTTTTTTAGGCTCGTGAGTGACCAAGGTGACGCAGTATTTAGAATGGTGTGCAGGTGGAGTCGCCGGACCTCGGTCCGCACCCAACTCCGTGCAAGAGCTACTCTCCAATCCTTTCCAAAGGAGAAGTTTGGAAGATAAATTGATACTTAAAGACCTTGGACCGGACCAACCCGATTTGTATATATCACAGCAAGTTCGTGAAAAAGACAAAACGTATCAACGAGGCTAGCTGGATGCAAACGATGCAAACAGGTAAATGCTATCTTTTGTTTCCCATGCTTGCTCTTCAAACAGCCGGGGACATATACGATCTGTTCAGAAACTAGACAAAAGTTTAACAAGTACAAACCACAGACTGCCTGTGTCATGGAGAATACAGTCGCTGGTTTATTTATGTCTGTATAGGCCGTTGTTGTGAGCGTGGACGGTCGGAACATATATAACGTTAGCTTAGCCAAGCTCCATTCAGAAAACAAGCATTCTAAAAGGTTTTTCGCGTGCCGTCTGTCTGCAGACTTGTCAAAGCATTAATTCATGGTTTTTACTAACCGGTATCAGTATGTTGTTACGTCGGCATCATTTAGAAACGTGTATTACATTTTAATCACGGTAAAATATGTTCATTTTGTTGTAGTTGTAGCTCCCGAGCCAGCGCGTCTTGTTTGAATGATGGGAGTAAACACAGCTGGCAGCCGCGGTGAAACTCGAGCGACTAGAGCGATGTGATAGGAGCGTTTAGAGCGAAGCGAATATTCGCATCGCGTCCGGTCTGAACGCAGCATTAAAGCGAGCTCCGCGCTGCACTGGAAACGCGCCATTACATCACCAGAAGTCCTAATTTAAGGGGTCATTTATCCCAAAAAATTGTTTTACTCACTATATCAAAAGCCCCACCAAAAATATTTTCCACCAACCGCCACTGGGCAGTGTGTATAGACATAGAGACGTAGTTCATTCCCATGTGTAAATATAATCCAACTCTGAATATGAGATGCATTTTCCAGCGTTGCCAGGTGTAGAGGCAACCTGTTGATTCTGCTGTCAATCTGTCTCCTCTTCTGCCTCAGCAATATGTTACCTCTTCTCGCTCTGTGTATCCGGTGTCTATCAGCATCCGTCTCAGTGTCTCGTATACTCGTCTGCCTCGGCTACACGGATCAAACCCTCAGGTTTAATTGTCTCCTGACCCTTTGGGTTTATCGAGCGCTCCCAAACTGGCAGGGTGTCTCTGGGATTTCAAGAATCCTTTAACCTTTTTAAAACATTCATTTCATAGGGGCAACGTTTAAGCCACTCCATGTCATCCCCTGGAAATCCGCAATATAGCTCAACTTAATACATTATTTAATCCCTCCATTACGATAAGGCTAACACAGAGAAGACGGACAGGGTAGCGAAAGCAGAGGGAGGCGAGGAAGATGGAAGAGGAAGCATGAAAAGAGGGCAAGACCTGACATGTAACTGGCTGGTCTGATCCTCTTTGATAGCTGCCATGTAATGTTTGACGCCAGTAGGAGAAAGAATATAGGCGATATAAGGCTGTGGTTGTGGGGGTTTAATGAGTGGGAGGGCTAGTGTTTAACTTGGGTTTGACCCCTTTCACAGAGTAATTGGCTGCAGCCTTTTCCTATGCAGAGACATGAAGGTGGAAGAAATGTCGAGGCAATAGGCAAAACAACAATTAGGCAAAAATAGAAAAGTCAGCAAACGGCTAAAGCAGATAAATGTGTTCTTTTTATTATGCTATCAGATTTAGATTAGATCAAGAAAATTGGCCAGTATTGGTTCTGTTCAGGCAGCAGAAACAAGTTATATTTAAAAAAACACTGTGAAGAGAAGGGTGATTAAGAAGGAAATACAACTGAAAAGAAGACAAAAGTGTACATACATACATACAATGGAAAAATAAATAATCGGGGAACAGTTATTCATAGATACCATTCAAATCAACGTCATAATACACACCTCCTAGAATAGATCTAATATGGCATTTGTACAAGCAGTACGTAACCCATGTATTATTTACAACATCTAATGGCAGCAGTAATCACAATATGAACAAAGATGGAAGTCATGTGACAAGTTAAAAAAGTTAGGATGGATGGGTCAAACATCTCAAACACTTCAATAATTTCATCCATAAAACCAGAGTTTTTGTCTCGTTGTGAAACCAAAAGTGAATGTAGATGTATTTCAGTACGCTGTATCATCACGTAAGTTCATGTTTATGTCAAATTCTGTAGTTGAGTAACGTCATGGGCAAACTTATTTAAAGTCAAAAAATCAAATCACGATCTTAACCTTACGGGCCGTCCACACTACAGCTTCGACAGCTTCAAAAACGGTTTCCAACGCGTCTACCCATTCACTTTGAATGGGGTGACGTCACGTTGCCTCGCTTTTCACCGAACTGAATTGTGGGTAGCATAGCGGTCCGTCTCCGGCGTCTGAAGTTGAACAATGTTCAACTTCTGACGCCGGAGACGCCGGAGTAGCCAGCGCCAGCCAATCAAATCCCGTTTCTGAAAATCTGACAGCTCAAGCCCTAGCCAATCAAACCGCGTCTAAGCTGGGAGAGATATCCCGCCGTTCATTTCTATATTTCAAAAAAGATGGAGGAGAAACTAATTATCGCCGTAGCAAATCACCCCGGTTTTGTATGACCAGACCCTCTTCACCTACCGGGATACAAACCGGAGGAACCAGGCATGGAGGGAGGTGGCAGAGACAGTGGGTGAAACTGGTAGGTTTTCGCCTGTTTGGGGAGTTTATATATATATATATATTGCTCGCATAAAATCCCCCGGGTTTTTTTGCTTTGTATGTCGGGGGCGGGAGATTCATGTGATTGGTTGTTGGTCGCGGTGCTCGAATAAAATCCCCAAGCTTCAGACACGCCCAGCTCCAAGCTTTTTTTGAAGCTGTAGTGTGGACGCTCCGTTAAAGTATCAAATTTGTGGGGGTAAATCGCCCATTTCACAGCGTTAACCACATGCATGTTTACAACTGTAATCTCTACTGAAACACTGCGACTTTTACTTTCACCTATACATTGATACACACTATGCTTTAGTAGCTTGGAGAAGGTTTGACTGGAGCTGAAGTGAACATTTTGGTTTTCTTTCATCCTGCGCATGAGGACAAATCTAAACGAATTGTATTTCCGTGATTGACAGCTAGTCACACTGCACCTCACTGCATTTGAAAGCACTAATCATCTCTTTTAATGGTGACAAAGCTCTTACAGAGAAATTGTTGTTTAAAAGCATCATTAATCTTCACGTTGACCTTATCTGTCGGAAATGATGATGGACAGATAATCGGAGGCTGAAAATACCATAAAATGTTTCAGTCGAACGGATTCTGGTCACTACATAAAGTTTAATCCACTTTATCAAGACAAGCTGTAATGCTAAGTTCACACTACGAGGGACAAAGCAACAGGCTGCAATTCCTTTTGATCAGCAGCTGTTAACAGGAAGCTACAAACTGATGCTTGTCGCTTCATGAGAGTGAAATGGCCGCCTTAACATCTTTTAGCGTCCCCATTACTTTTCCGATTGTTCCTTTCTTTCTCTCATTCTCTATTCGCCCCCAATTGTGTAAAGTTTCCTTCCAAAATATTAAAAAGAAAACGTATTTGTGCGGTTAGCCATTTCCAACAACATAACTCTGTCAAATGTCTTAATTTTCCTTTTGGTTTTAATTTAGGCTACTTTCATTCATCTTTTTTTATTCACTTGTTAACTATACTTGTCAAGATCAAGGTGTTTTTTTTGGTAGGTATTTCTCCAAGGAGTGCTTGACCAACACTGCAACGCGACTATTTAGCTAGCGACGCTTTAACCCACTTTCTCTCCTTTATCTTTAAGGAAAAGTCCCTACATCTTTTGCTTATGTTCTCAACTACACTTAAAATACTGGAACATTGACTTAAATTAAATGTATTATGTCTGTATAAGGGTTAGGGTTAGGGTTAGGGTTACGTTAAAGCAATAATATTAAGATGAACCTAATATTAGAAGCCTGACACATCAAATAATAGTCAGAAAATTAAAAATGTTTTAAATTGAGGTGTTATTGGACCTTTTAACAAAATACAACAAAAACATATTTGGTAATTATTTACATATATGATTTTTTTTGATCATATTTGATACGTCAGGCATTTATGGCAATTTATTGAACAAAGCAACGTCTCCTTTTGAAACAAAAACAAATATTGATTATTGCATTTGGCCATTTTCATTCCTACCCTCACCTATGGTCATGAAGGATGGGTCATGACCGAAAGAACGAGATCGCGGATACAAGCGGCCGAGATGGGTTTTCTCCGCAGGGTGGCTGGTGTCTCCCTTAGGGATAAGGTGAGAAAGTTCGGTCATCAGGGAGGGACTCGGAGTTGAGCCGCTCCTCCTTCGCGTCGAAAGGAGCCAGTTGAGGTGGTTCGGGCACCTAGTTAGGATGCCACCTGGGCGCCTCCCTAGGGAGGTGTTCCAGGCACGTCCAGCTGGGAAGAGACCAAGGGGTAGACCTAGGACCAGGTGGAGGGATTATATCTCTTCGCTGGCCTGGGAGCGCCTTGGGATCCCCCAGTCAGAGCTGGTTGATGTCGCCAGGGAAAAGAAAGTTTGGGGCTCTCTGCTGGAACTGCTACCCCCGCGACCCGACCACGGATAAGCGGGAGAAGATGGATGGATGGATGGCATTTGGAAGATTTTGAACATGTCACAACCCGAACCAACAGGCTATATAAATACAGAGTATTTCTTTGCCATCTAAAAGTACATGCAAACACAAATTATGTTGAACTCTCTGACTTGGTCAATATAACATAGATTATGATAGCCAAGTAAATGTTTTAATAAAAAATCAATAAGTTGTGGCAATTATTAGCAAGTGAGTCATTGCAACATTTGACTCACCGGGTTACAGAATGACCGGGTTACAAAAAAAACACGTAAATATCTCAATTTTGACTTTTAATATAGTACATTTGAATCTTTAATTAGTTTAATTAAATAATCTAAACAGTGTTTTTGGCATTGTGGTAAGCATAATGCAGATTGCATCATGAAATGTACTACAATGATTATTTTCCGGAGAAATGTACTCAAATACCTGCTGTATACTATTTGATACATACATTTTCAATACGATTTTTCTATGAAATAAGCTTCAAAATATAAACTAATTATAAGTTGCTTCAATACAGTAAATATTCAGAGTGAAATATCAGTAACAATATAAAAGTAATTATTACCGTAATTTATTCAATATAGGCAAAGATGTCGCTTCCAAAAGCGTCTGGTCTGAACCGCTACATGACGGTAGCCATTTTGGATTTGGTCATTAAAAGCGCTGTACATGCATCACATTGCATACAACAGGTCTTTTAGGAACGTACTAGTCATTTGGATGACGTAGAGGTCTCAGAAACTCATGTATCAAATATGATACACTTGGCGTTATAGGGCTAATATTATTACTTTCAACTAACCTAACACTTACTATGGTATCTAAATCCCAGATCATGGAAAGCTACACTTATATAACTAGGTTGAAAGGTGCCATGTTCACCAGGCCTATTTAATACAATGGCAACACTTTTTAAAATTCACACGGGTCACTTCGACTGTTACACAATCTCATCCTTGGTCTGCTTTGTGTTATCATCAAAATGCAACTCCCACATAGTTTAGTCCCTGTTTTAAAAGTACAAGACACAGAGGTCAAATCAATACGAGCGATTGAGAGGAGGGAGGAGAATATGAAAGAAA
Organism: Gymnodraco acuticeps; assembly: GCF_902827175.1. NCBI lineage: Eukaryota > Metazoa > Chordata > Actinopteri > Perciformes > Bathydraconidae > Gymnodraco > Gymnodraco acuticeps. The sequence continues at coordinate 18,426 of NW_022991326.1, read as the reverse complement.
TAAGGAAATGAAAGAGACGGAATAGAAAGAATGAGGAGTCTGTAAAGCAGAGCATGACAAAGAGAAACCACTGAGCGACAGACAAAGGTTGAGAATACTGAGATAATAGCAGAGAAAACGTCCCTGCGGTCCTCGGCAGACTTAATTGATGCTAAGTAGGCGTGCTGGAGTCGACTGGAGTCTGGCCTGCTTCCATTCAACAGGGATTTAATAGCCAAAACATAAATACCTCGCACATAATGAAGGTTTCTGTGGAGGAAGGCGCAGGAACAAAAGCGATACCATAAAGTTAGAGAATAACAGGAAACCACACTCAAACACAGGCGGTTTGTCCATGTTTCCTTTGGCTTTGATTTGTATGGGAACAATCTTTTTTGAGATCTGACCAAATCAGACTTTCTTTATTTAAAAAAAAAAAAATAAAAGTCAGAATTTTTATCTCAGATTTCAAAGAAAACATTAACAGAGAATTAAGAAATGAGATAAGAAAAGCTAAAATAGCTTATAGGGATAAGGTGGAACTCAAATACAGCAGTGGAGATCTTCGGGAAGCCTGGAGGGGAATCAAATCAATGTCCTCCATCTCCCAGGGTAACAACAATGACAGGGCTAGGAATACAATTAACATTGAGGGAACAAATGAGGCAGACCTCCCCAATGCTTTAAAAAAAAAAAGTATTCTCGATTCGAGAAATGATTTCTCCATAAACACCTCAACCCTTAGAGTCTCTCTCACCTATCTCAGACATAGTCATTGAACAGGATGATGTTAGGAATCTCTTAAAACGAGTCAATATTAGGAAGGCCCCAGGTCCTGACCATATTTGTGGGCGGACACTCCAGTATTGTGCTAGCGAACTCTGGTGTTTTCCAGCATATATTCCAATTGTCACTTCAGAATAGCCAAATTCCTGATATGTGGAAATCCTCAACTGTAATTCCCATCCCTAAGAAGCCTCATCCTAAAGTCCTAAACGACTTCAGACCGGTGGCTTTAACGTCATTGGTAATGAAAATGTTTGAAAAAATTGTTAAAGGCCTTGTCATGTCAGTAATAGGTGGTGAACTTGATCCACTACAATTTGCGTATCAGGCAGGGAGAGGCGTAGAGGATGCAAAGCTTTTTATACTGCACACCCTCCACAAACACCTTGAAAAGCCACAAGCCCATGCCAGGCTTTTGTTTGCTGACTTTTCTTCAGCATTTAACACAATGCAGCCGCATGTCCTGGTAGAGAGCCTATTATGTCATTTTAAACTGCCCGATCAACTTGTTTTATGGATTTTAAACTTTCTAACTAATAGAGAGCAGACGGTGTTTGTCAATGGACGCCTCTCTGACTCTGTCATCACTTCCGCGGGCTCGCCTCAAGGATGCGTTCTTTCGCCCCTACTTTTTATAATGTACACTGATAAATGCAGGAGCATGCAAGACAACAGCTACCTGGTTAAATTCTCTGACGATCCCGCCCTCTTGTCCCTCCTTAGCGGCTCAGAATCAGAGTGTGCTCTTACTGATTTTATTTCCTGGTGTGATGACAGCTTTCTGGATTTAAATGTCTCTAAAACCCAGGAATTGATCATTGATTTTAGACGTCACAAGAATGTTCCTAAGGAGTGCATCATACACAATGACAAGGTAGAAATTGTCACATCATACAAATACTTGGGCACCTTTTTCGATGACCACCTCAAATTTGATGTGAATACTGAGTGTATTGTGAAGCGGGGTCCACAGAGAATGCACCTTCTTCGCAAACTGAACTCTTTCTCTGTCAGGCCTTTCATTCTTTGTCGTTTTTACCAAGCATTCATTGAGAGCCTTATTTGTTTTTCTTTTATCTGCTGATTCCATAGCCTTACACTGAAAGACAGGAACAGCCTGAACAGCATTGTTAAAACCTGCTCCAAGATCATCGGCGTGAAACAGAGAGACTTCAATTCCTTCTGTAACCAACAGATTCTGCGGAAAGCAGAGAGCATTCTGAACTCCCCAGGTCATGTTCTTTCACATGAATTTCGTCTGTTGCCATCAGGGCGTAGATATGCTCTACCTGATCAAAGGACTAATCGCTTTTCTAAATCATTCATCCCTTCTGCACTCAAACTTTTAAATTCTTGAAAAGGCTTTTAACTTGATTATTTATTTATTTATTATTGTGATGCTTTGAACTATTTATAGTGTAAATTAGAATTATTCACATTTGTGCTCCCGGGTGTATCTGTGTGTTTTTTTTCTTCCTGTATGTTCCTGCCTGTGTTCATGACATAAGCTGCTGCTCATAACCAATTGCCCCTTGCGGGATTAATAAAGTTGTTGATTGATTGATTGATTAAACATATTTCTGGATTTTTGTCAGAAAAAATCTCAGAATTCTGACTTTATTCCCAGAAATCAAAGAATAAAATTACAAAAATTATTCTGAATTTATTCTAAGAATTCTGACTTTATTTGCTTAATCAGAACTGAAATAAAAATATGTTTTGGTCAGATCTAAAGAAAACAACATCCTCTTCTTTTTTTATTAAGTCAATTTATTGAACAAGTCAGAAACAAAACATACAACAATAATAATAATAATAATATATATATATATATATATATATTCTTTTTTTTCTCACTCAAAATGATAATTACAAAAAAATAATAATACAAAACAAATTAAATAATAATAATTCTCAAATAGTCTGTCATGTTCAACAGGGGCAAGAAGGAGCTTTAAAAAACTGTTCTGGTCCTACCCCCTCTAGCATACATTTGTCTTCCTTAGATTTAAAGGAAAAACAAAAGGAAGCTTTTTGGCCTTTAAATGAAATGTTAAAAACCCCATCTCTCCACACTAGAGCTGTACTCTTGTGCTCTTGATCTTTAGACAATCCCTGCAGGTACAAACATATTCACACCTATTCATCCATTGACTCAACACCAATGTAAGGCTGTGTCATGCTTATGTAACCTCTGACATTCAACTTGGTCCATGACTGCAAAAAAGTCCAGGGATGGTGTCCAATCTGTTGAATTTTTAGATATTATTAGTATGACTAGAGCTGATAATACAGTTTCAGGACAGGATGTACCGACACCCTTAGACCTCGATAATTATGTGTCCAGAGTACAGCTGAGTCATGCTTTGGCGACGTCAACAATGATACCTTGTGCATGAGCGCACATTGTACAACTGTTAATGAGGGCAGCAGAGGTAGAGGAGAAAGATGGGAGAGGAAGTGGTATAAAAACGGAGAGGGGATTGTAAGAAATTAAAATCAATGTTTAATGACGTAATTTAGTTTAAACATACAGTAAGCTTAAAACTGTTTTATTCTGAAAACATTTCCGGTTAGCATTGGCTTGTGGCTAACGTTGTTGCTAAAGTTTATTTTGAAAAGCTTTACTGGAAGGAGTCTCCAGATATCAACAGTGACGTCACTTCCGGTTATACGTTAACAACGATTACAGCCGTTAAAATGCATTAAATCAAAAGTAATGAATGAGTCCATGAGGAGAAAAGGCGTGTGGAGTTATGCAATGAATCAGTGTTGTAGTCAAGTCACCAATTCACAAGTCCAAGTCACTCTCGAGTCACCACTCTTCGAGTCTGAGTCCAAGTCCGAGTCACCAAGGGAGAGTCGTAGTCGAGTCCGAGTCCGAGTCACCCAAGGAGTGTCCGAGTCTAGTCCGAGTCATGTCCGAGTCCAAGTCACCCAAGGAGTGTCCGAGTCGAGTCTGAGTTATCATTACCTGTGTTCGAGTCCGAGTCCAAGTCCGAGTCACCTAAGAAGAGTCCAAGTCAAGTCCGAGTCACAAGTCTTCATGTATTAATCTTCGTGGATATATGTGTTGAAATGCAGGATAAAAGCAATGTAGAGGAGCAGCTAGATTAGTATAACATGACATGTTATACATGATCGGGGACTCTTATTTTGAAGGAACTTTTACCGGTTGAATCAGTTTACCGATAAAGATTAAGCCCCAGAAAGCACATGGCTACATAGCATGCAAAATTACTCATTCTGCATGTTCAGTAGCCATGTGCTTTCGTGTCCGACTCGAGTCCGAGTCCAGGACTCGAGTACTCCATCTCTGCAATGAATACACAACGTCTAAATCCTCTGTTATGCGGGATATCGGACATTGGCGAAAGGAGGGCGGACCCTCACATCACAGCCCCGAGAGAGGAGGAGCGAAGGAGAGATACAAGCGGGGAGAACCAACGTGTTCTCGGTCTCTTTCCACGGCCGCAACTTCGAGACAACAGCTGCTCTGTCTCCACTACTCCTCTGTTTGTTTCATTACCACGCTACTTAATTAAAGTAACAAATTTGACCCTTTTCAGAGACTCCATTGTCTCTTATTTATTTTAACTTCCTCCTGGGCGCGAGAGAACCAACACAAATCAACAGGATGCAGAAATTGGAGAGTGAAAAGGGATGACCTGCAGAGAAGAAGAGGGAGATAAGGAAAGGCCACAGCAAGGAAAGCTTGAGGAAATGAGACAAGGTGGCAAAAGGAACGACAGAGATTGAGGGAGAAACACGACGGCAAACGAATGAACAAGCAAGCGAGGACGGAGGAGGAAGACTGTGGAGAGGAGAAGACGTTGGCGGTGTAGAGATTTCGTCTCGGTTACGTTCTGAAAGGAGAGAAACAAGGAATGCGGGGCAGAGATAAGAGGAAGTTGATTAAAGAGGCACTGCCAAAGAAGAGAGGCCCTGTGTTTAGCATTCTCCTGGCACTGTGGAGGCTTATTTTCATGTCCTAGTTTCTCAGAATGAGCGGGAGCCAGAGGGTGACGGCACAGACACAGCACACACAGATAGTCATGTTACGTGATGAGGAGACAGAGAGAGGGAACACATGCAAAGCAGACCGAGGGAGAGATATAGAGGGAATGAGAGCACTTCATTTAATTATCACACCCTTAACATCGCGTCTCTGCCACGCGCCACACTCCAAGGGACAAAGTGTAAAATCACATTGTCACTCGCAGATGTTGACAATTAAATAAGAAAAGACCCTAAAATATGAAATACGCTGCTTTGTCTTGCCTCGGCGACAGTATCTCATTTGTGACCGACTATATTTTTGAATGTGTTGAAGAGATATGGCTTCATCACAGGAAGACTGCAGGGTGTGTGGACTGGTTTTGATTAGACTTGCGGGCGGAGAGAACTAAATTAGCCCCGGGATCACATTCACCACATGTTGTATTTACGACTGATTTGATTGAGTTGTCTGCGTTGCTTGAAAAGAAATGTCTTTTTACTTTTTTATTCAAATTTAGAGTAACGTCTCTTTTATCAACCCTCCATATAAGGGAGGCGTGTGGTGCAGTGAGTTGGTGTTCGGATCAGGGGGTCACAGGTTCAAACCACACTGCAGTCAGCATGTCGTTGTGTCCCTGAGACTCTTCACCCCAAATTGCTCCTGCCCACAGTATTGAGTAAGTAAGTCGCTTTGGATAAAAGCGTCTAACAAGTGACATGGAATATAACACCTCAGCATTATTTTTGTATCATAAAGCAGAGTAGGATTTTTAGTAGATGCACCATTTGGCCGTTTGACCGTTTGGCAATCTTTCCCACTTCATTGTTGCTCCTTTCTGTCCTTTGCTTTTGTGCCTTGCCGACGCGCTCACACATCACACAGAGAGATATTGTTTGTTTGTTTCTGTCACGATTCTCATGTTATGTCACGTTTTTAGTTTTGTATGTCTAGGTTTGGGTTTATTTTGCTGTTCGGTTCTCCCTGTTCTCCCTTGTGTATTGTCTGGTCCCTCTCTCTGTGTTTTTCCTCCCTGTCGTTAGTTTCCCTGGTGTGTCTAATTGTCTGATTGTGTTCACCTGTTGCCCTTGTGTTTCTCCTCCCCTGCCCGGCTGTTTCTCGTCTCGTGATTACCCCTCCCTGTATTTAGAATATCTCTTCCTGTGTTCAGTGTTGGTTCGTCTTTTGTTGGTGACTGTGTTCACCGGTGAGTGTTCTGTTTTGTCTGAGTTATTTTCATTATCCTTGAAATAAAGGTTAATCAGAGTTATCTGCATTTGGGTCCTGCTTCCTTCACTCAACCGTAACAGTACGAACCAACCCAGATGGACCCAGCAGATGATCCATTTGAGGTGGAACTACATAAATGTACCTATTCTTTGGCTTTCTGCTATGGTAGGTGGAGGTTAGAGATGTCCCGATCCGATCACGTGATCGGGGATCGGAGCCGATCACGTGATTTTTAAAAGATCGGAATCGGGAGAAAAAGATCGGGGATCGGGAATCCTTAAAACAATTATTTTATTTAATGTTACAAAACTAAAATGACCATGTTCACGTCTTAAAGTCATCCTGAGGCCTTAGTTTTGGTTTAAAATTACACAACATCATGTATGTGCTGCTTCTTTTGGGCTTGTTTTCATAGACCTGGTTGCTTATTTCTCTCAAATCTGGCAACAGATTGGGCGCAGTATCTAATAGTAGCAGTAAACTAACGAGAGGCTACGTTCAGCTGGTGACTCGGGAGTCGGGACAGAGCAAATGTCAGGAGTTTGGAAGTATTATAAAATTGAAAGCGAAGGCAGTGTAACAGCCAGATGCAATGTTTGCAAGAAGGAGGTTCCGCGTGGTGGAAAGAACAGAGCTACGTTCAACACGACCAATCTAATACGATTGTTTTTTCATTTTTCCCCCCGTTTTTTTTCCAAATTGAATTTATTGAAATCTCCAATATCAACGTAAGAGCTTGTGCCTCTTCGGGGGGTGCTAACACTTAACCATAAACGTTATCGTTTACTTTCTCCGTCTTTATATGTAGATATTACTTTTCTCCGTTAATCTCCGTCACGTTGTTTCCAAAGCAACAACAACTTCCTGTCAACAGCGCTACCTCTCCTTCAAAATGAAAGCATGTCCACAAATAGGAAGCCAAGACAAATTACACTTAAGACATATACAACTGCAACGAAAGTAACAAACACAATGTGATATCCTTTTCAATTTCAAAGAACACAAATTGGGTTACATTAACAAATAACTATAAAACAACAATACTGTAGAATAACAAAAAGAAGTGGTTCGCTGCTGATTACTATTGAATTGTGTTACTCCAGTAAGATGGAAATATAATACTTTGTTTATTCATGTTATGTTAAGCTACTGTTGTTCATTGCATTATTACTAGACTAGTTAGTCTTAAGGCTAGAATTCTGCACTAAGCCACATTTTAATTTTATTATTTGTGACTGAATGTGAACTTGTGAAGCTAGTCAAGCTACCTCTTTCCAGTAGAGTTATTTTAGTTGTGTTACTGCACTATCTGCACTCAATTTGTTTACATAGTTATTTTGTGGTAGACCACTGATGAGCTTTATTTTTGTTTTTGATCCAATGCTGCACAACTGAACTGATCCAATGCTGCTGTGAAAAAAAGAAGCTATATCCATGTTGGATATAATGGATAGTTGGGTACTGTCATTTAAAAAAATTAAAAAAAACCTTAAGGGACAACTTGAATGCTTTTTCCCTTTTTTTTTCTCTTAATGCATTGCATAAAGATCGGATCGGGAAAAATCGGTATCGGCAGATTGTCAAAATCAAATGATCGAAATCGGATCGGGAGCAAAAAAAGGTGATCGGGACATCCCTAGTGGAGGTAGGGTTGCCAACTTCCAGAAATGGAGAAACGGGACACATGCATGCAGGCCCGGTTCTACGGGGGTGCATAAGGGTGCATTGCACCCTCAGTTGAGTCGTTATGCACCCTTATTTGAAAAATGAAAAGTGAAGAAAAGTGAAAAATATTACATATATAATAATAATAATAGTAATAATAATAATAATAAGAAGAAGAATATAGTTGAAATAAAATAAATTGTGGTTAAATAACATTGTCTGCTGCATTTATTTGGTCAATTTAAATGGTAAGTAACGTTATGTCAGGTGCGCGTGACCTGTGCCGCTGCGCATTCATCATCTGCAAGGTGCTTACACAGCAGTCAATGATGGAATGATCAGAAAATGGTTAAAACAACCAGCCCTTATCGCCAGCAGTAACACTGCATCTACTGCAGGTAATAGCAGTTCAGATCATGGGGACATTACGTTAGCCACTGTCGTGGACACTAACGCCCGACTCGCCGGCTTTGCCCGCCTCGCCCACGGAGGCGGAGCAGCCGCAGCTCTCTTCGTTGCCCAAAACACCGCCACCCCTCAGTGGCCCGCAAGTGCCAGAGGACCTTGGCAAAACAGAGCCTGCCCAGGTATATTTAAAAAAGTACCCAACTCGCCTGTACAGTGGGGTAAGGCGCTCATTTTGCAGCTCATGGTTTCAAAACAGAGATTGGCTGGAATATTCATGTGAAAAAGATGCCATCTTCTGCTATGCATGTAGACATTTCGGTTCAAGTAAGTCAGATGCCTTTACCACAACTGGCTACAACAAATGGCGCCATGCTCTTATAGGCTACGTGATAAGGGACTGGGAAGGCATGAATCAAGCAAAGAGCACATAGATCCATAGATCTCTTAATTTTGCTCTCAAAGTGCACCAGATTGATGCTTTGAACTTCAATATTTAAAATAAATCTTCCCGGGGGAGCATGCCCCCGAACCCCCCTAGAGGAGGTGAGGACCCTCCTAGAGGATGTTAGGTCCACTCCAATAGCACTTTACAACTGCACCCTCTCTAATCTCAGATGCACCCCGAGTCATTTTGTTCTGGAACCGGGCCTGCATGCATGTGTACCCGCGCGCGCGAGCAAAGATTTTCGGGTTTCTGGTGGATTTAGTTACTTTTTTAGTTACTCCACCTCCTCACCTGGTGGGAGGAGGACACAGCTCTTTTAGAATATCCCGAACAGTTTTAGGGCCAAGCACATTGGCTGTTATCATCTCAGCCTTTGTTCTTCCACATTGCATTTTCTTTGCAGTGTTCGAATCACTAAACATGGCACTTGCCCGCTTATTACTGCAGTCCATGCTGTTGTAAGTCAAACCATGCTTAACTGTGTGATACACTGATGTTACCTCACATGCAGCAACTTTGTCCTGTTCTGCAGTTGAACTGCCGAAGAATTTAGTTATATTTGATGCACCTTTATTTTATGTTGCTCGCTTGTGCATTTCTGTGCCAGCATGCTGTTTCAGGTCGTTTTCTCCACCGTGACCTATTGAAAACTCCCTCCGACACAAGGTGCAGAAGACCCGAGACAGATCTCCACTCACATGCTTTACCCAACTGTGTTTTTCTTCCCACTGTTTGTTGTAAGACACAAGTCTTTTCTTTTTAGAAGGGCCAGGGGGGTTCCCAGTACACGACTGAACATGCTGACATGCCACACAAACAATGATGCCGCGCCCGCGGCCCACTGGAAAAAATCTCACACACACACACACACGTGCGAGCATTGTGCCTGCCCTGTCAACTGAGCAGTCCTAGCGCCCTTCGCATACAGCACACAAACACACAGACACACAGACACACTGAATTGCGCGCAAACAGAAAAATATTTTTTATTTTCCCCTTTACACGGGAGTCCGGGACAAACAATGTCCCGTACGGGACACGCCCCTTTTGGCTCAAATACGGGGCCTCCCGGCTAATACGGGACGGTTGGCAACCCTAGGTGGAGGGGAGCGTCCAGTGTTGAGCAGAAAGAGGCTGCTCAGGCTGAGGCGCACCAGATAGCAAAAGAGAAACCATGTCTTGTGAAGTTCTTACCTGGCTGGATGATGGATATCCTCCCGACATGTGTTTCCCGGCCTGCTAGCCCCAGGCATGCTAGCCCCCTGCCTCCCAATTCTCAAACGGACACCATACATCTCGGCGTGTTCCGTCTGGAGTCAACCTCTGCTTCTTCCCCAGTTCCTGCTCCTGTCCAGGAGCCGTTCTCTGGAACTCGTCTGGCTTTTGGAGGTCCACGGAGCCTCCAAAAGGCTCCTAAGAGAAGGAGTCGCAAGTCCAGACTAGCAGCCCGAGCCCCAAAAGTCATGGTTCCGGCCCCAGTTCTGGCCCCAGCAGCCATGATTCCGGCCTCAGTCCTGGCCCCAGCAGCCATAGTTCCGGCCTCAGTCCTGGCCCCAGCAGCCATGGTTCCGGCCCCAATTCTGGCCCCAGCAGCCACTGTTCCGGCCCCAGCAGCCATGGATCCAGCCTCAGTCCTGGCCCCAGCAGCCATGGTTCCGGCTCTGGTTCCGGCCCCAGCAGCCATAGTCCCTCCTCTAGTCCCCTCTCGAGTTCCCTCTCCAGTTCCTACTCAAGTCCCTACTGAAGTGCTGTTGGAGGTTCCGCTGGGGGTCCTGCCAACTCCATGTCCTGTCCCGTTGGGGGTCCCACCACCGACTACTCTTCTGCCGGGGGTCCTGCCAACCCTAATGTCCCGTGGCCGTTGGAGGCCCCAAACCGATGATTCTTCGTCTGCCGGGGGTCCTGCCAACCCTTGTCCTGTGCCGTTGGAGGTTCCGCTGGGGGTCCTGCCAGCTCCATGTCCTGTCCCGTTGGGGGTCCCGCCGACTACTCTTCCGCTGGGGGGTCCTGCCAACTCCATGTCCTGTCCCCGTTGGGGGTCCCGCCGACAACTCTTCCGCTGGGGGTCCTGCCAACTCCATGTCCTGTCCCGTTGGGGGTCCCGCCGACTTCTCTTCTGCCGGGGGTCCTGCCAACCCTATGTCCTGTTCTGTTAGAGGTCCCGCTGAGAGTCCTGCCAATCCCATGTCTTGTTCCGTTGGAGGTCCCGCCGCCACCTGCCTCGCCGGGGGTCCTGTCAACTCCTGGTCCTCTTCCGTGGGGGATCCTGCCGAAGCCTGTCCCACCGGCTCCGGTTCCTGCCCGGCCTCCGGAGCTGTCCCGTCAGCGCCTTCCTGCCCGTCCTCCGGAGTTGTTCCGTCGCCGCCTGCTTCGCCCTCGAGCCCGGCCCCCTGAGAGCTGCGGTCTTCGCCCTCGAGCCCGGCCCCCTGAGAGCCGCGGTATTCGCCCTCGAGCCCGGCCCCCTGAGTGCCGCGGTCCTCGCCCTCATGCTCGGCCCCCTGAGAGCCACGGTCTTCGCCCTCGAGCCCGGCCCCATGACTTTCCCGGCCGCGGTCCTCACTCTCGGGCCCGGCCCCCTGACTCTTCCTGCCGCTGCCTTCGCCCTCATGCTCGGCCCCCTGAGTTTGCCCGCTGTGGTCTTCGCCCCTCCATGGACTCTGCCCTGCTCCCGGGCCGTCCGCCCGAGACCCCCTCCATGGACTCTGCCTTGCCCCCGGGCCGTCTGCCGAGACCCCCACCATGGACTCTGCCTTGCCCCCGGGCCGTCCGTCCGAGACCCCCACCATGGACTCTGCCTTGCCCCCGGGCCGTCCGCCCGAGACCCCAACCATGGACTTTGCCTTGCCCCCGGCCGTCCGCCCGAGTCCCCCTTCTCGGCTTCTCCCTTGCCCCCGGGTCGTCCGCCCGAGATCCCTTCCGGGCCCTCCGCTGTGCTCCTGGGTTGTCAGCCCAATGTTGCGTTGTTAATGAGTGAAACACCAGAGTTGAGGATCTGTGGGATTTATTCTCCCAAAAATATAATTTAGGCATTTAGCAGACGCCTTATTCCAAAGCGACTTACAATGACCAATTACAGGGACATTCTCCCTGGAGTAACCGAGGGCTAAGTGCCTTACTCAAGGGCAAGTGGTGTTCCAGGCAGGATTTGAACTCGCAACCTTCCGATCATCAGCCCACCTCACTATCCATTAGACCACCAAAAAAAAAGAATAATAATAATCTTTTTTTTTTTTTTACGAGATCCATTTGTGGCGGCCTGCCACAAATAAATCAATGTATGGGAAACACTGCAATGTGCTGGCCCAATCCACACATTTAGACCTCAACACTTTGGAATCAGTGCCTCCATTAAGATTGCCAACATTGATCAAACTAAATGCTAAGGAGGAAAGGACAAAAGTTGGCCATACAAAAAGATCCAGATGGCAAAAAAAACAACTCCATCCAGGAAAATATTTTCGAATATTTTGTAACTTTTCAAAGATTTGGAAATGTGCCTGTTGTTTGTGATAAATGTATTGGGACCAAATTCCAGATGTCCCCTCCTGTGGTTCATTACTGATAGTTGAAAGGGATTATTTAAAACTCTCATTGTGACGTCAATCAACATAACAATTGACCACTATAATGTGGTATATGTATAATGTATCCCAATCATGATCCCAATGCAAAACAATGATTTTGTTCTATTTCCATTTGAAAAACGTTTGGAATCAACTCCAAATAGCGTCAAATGTGGATGAAGTGCACCCTTTTATTTTCGAGCTATTTAACAAGAAAGTTAAATCTAATGGATTGTACCTTCAACTAGAAATGTATGACGCCTGAACAAATCCTGTTAGAATTCTGAAGGTGTCAGATTCAATAGAGCAGTTATCCAAACTAAGCAGTGAAATGTGTGAGCGTTTTACTGCAGTTGAGAGGAGGCTGACCCTACAACAGCAACAGCAGATCTCCAAGTCAAAGCATGTGCTAACCTTTCAGACAGGGGGCCAAAGACTATGGGCTCAGAACAGTCTCATACAGTAATACACACATGCACACAGAAGGATTCACACTTGTATTTGATGATCCGCAAAAGGATTCAAACTTGTATTTACGGATCCACACTTGTGTTTTTCAATGCACACACAAATGTGTTCCGTTTCATATGCATGTAAATAAAATCCAAATACAGAAAAAATGTTTACGTATTTTTGATCCTCACATATTTGTTTTCCGTTTAAATCCCCTGAACCTGCAAAACACAAACCGCTTTCTGTGCACGGATCGCTGTGCATTCGTGTGTGGGTTTTTGAGACTCCCCTGACGGTCAGCCGATTCGTACTTGTAATTTTTTCTATCTATAGCTAATCAGATGTCTCCTTCATTCTAAGCCAATTACATGAGCGTGCCCCCACGAGGGTAGATTTCTTGCGTTCATGACGTAGCGCTTCATGTACGCATTTTGCGCAGTCCGGAGCTGACAGGTCCTGGAGCCTGCCTGCAGGCGCTAATCTCAGGACACCTCCACTCTCAGTACATTGCCACTTTCCGAACAGGAAATGCACGCAAATACAATCTTTTATATTATTAAGGCACCGCGCCACTTTCCGAACCCTTGATGAATGCTTGTGTACACAAAAACGGCAGGCAAAACCGTTTTAAATGTGTGTTTCCTGTGTGGCGAATACAGCTGCTTTATTTATGTCTGTATGAAGTTGTTGTGAGTGTGGAGGGAGCAGCTACAGGTTAGCTTAGCCTAATCGATCAGTGCACTACGAAGCCAGTGCTAGACAGTGAACTGTCAACGGGGGGAGCCCCGCCGGTCATTATCGGCCGATATTCACTCTAAATAGTTTGATCGGTGCTCTCTATAAAGGCCGATCAGGAGAGCTGGATCTGATCGATATGGACCTAAACGCGAGTGAAGTGTAACCGGACGCGAGAGAGAGATCAGATCAGCTGCTGAGTCTGATGGAGACACGCAGCTCTGCATGATCACCTGAAGCCCCGCCCACTGTTTAGCGAGCTGACCGGACAGCGCAAAATGCGTATATGAAGTGTCATGAATGCAATAAATCATACCCTCGTGGGGGCGTACTCATGTGATTGGCTTAGAATGAAGGAGACATCTAATAATAATAATAATAAATTTATTTTGGGGGGTGCCTTTCATAACACCCAAGGACACCTTATAGGGTTACAGATTTACATTTACAATTTTTACCTTACAAATTCAAACAGTGGATTTAGTGAAGTATCAGCCGGGTAAGACAAGACAAACAACAGGAAATTGACTACAAAGGGACACAGGGTACAGATTATAAAGAAAATGCCAGTTTGAACAGGTTTGTTTGTTTGTAGCCTTTATTTAACCAGGTGAAAGCCCCTTGAGATCAAAAGATCTCTTTTTCAAGGGTGACCTGCAGGACATTAGTTACACATGTAACATAAAAACAACAGAACAACAATAAGGATGACATACAACATAATGTGCAGGGTACAGTTTACAAACTCTATTTACAGTGACAGGTACCATGAGTATCAAACAGCATGTCACCCAGCTGAGTTTTAAAATGATGCAGGGGAACCAAAGTGCTCAGTTTTAAACATGTTTGCAGACTGTTCCAATTTAGTGGAGCTGCACAACTAAAAGCTTTCTTCCCTAAGACAGTCCTAGCACTTGGCACATTTAATAAAACAACATCATGAGATCTCAGGCAATATGTACTTTCAATTCGTCGAGAGATCAGAGAGCAGATATAAAAAGGTAGTTTACCCAACATGGCTTTGTAAATGAACATGTACCAATGACTGAGCCTCCGTACAGTTAGTGAAGGCAGACCTGCCTTGGCATACAGGGTACAGTGATGAGTAAGTGCTTTACAGTTAGTAACAAATCTCAGGGCACTGTGATAGGCGGCATCTAATTTTTCCAGGCAATGGGCACCTGAAAAATTATGCACCTGCATTCATATAGATCAAATCACCATAGTCCAGCACAGGTAAAAAGGTCACAGAGCCTTTCCTGGCTTCAAAAGAGAAACAGGACTTGTTTCTGAAAAAGAAACCTAGTCTAACCCTCAGCTTTTTAAGCAGGTTATTGACATGAAGTTTAAAAGTAAGACAATCATCAAGCCAGATACCTAGGTATTTATAACTGGTAACCACTTCAAGTACTTGTCCTTGCATAGTAACAATATCCAAAACAGGCTCTGGTATATTTGTAGCTTTAGAAAAGAGCATTACCTTGGTTTTATCAACATTTAAAAGAAGCTTAAGCTCAGCGAGCTGAGTCTGAATAATGTTAAAAACAGCCTGTAATTTAACACCAGCCTCTTTAATGGAGGGACCTGCACAGTACATCACGGTATCATCCGCATAAAAATGTAAAGTAGCTTCATCCACATTTTCACCTAAACTGTTGATATATATATAGAGAATAAAAGTGGACCTAAAACAGAACCTTGAGGAACACCATTAGCAATGTTTAACCACTCAGAAGACAGCCCATCAAAGTGAACACATTGGGACCTTTCAGAGAGGTAGTTCACAAACCAACCCACTGCATGGCTGGATATGCCAATACTGAGTAGCCTCTGCTTTAAAATGCGATGATCAACGGTGTCAAATGCTTTGGAAAGGTCAATAAACAGAGCTGCACAACTCTGCTTATTATCCAAAATACTAGTAATGTCATTTACCACTTTCATTGTCGCAGTGATGGTGCTGTATCTCTTTCGGAATCCTGACTGATGTCTAGACAGGATATTATTTATACATAAAAACTCCTTTACTTGGTCACTCACAAGTCGTTCGAGCACCTTAGCCAGAACTGACAATTTGGAGATTGGCCTAAAGTTATTTAAAATAGTTGCCTCCCCTCCTTTTAGTAAAGGCAAGACATAAGCTGACTTCCATACTTTAGGAATTGTATTTGTGCTGAGGGAGAGGTTAAAAAGAGAAGTAAGAGGTGGAGCAATAAAATCTGCAGCTAACTTTAAAAAGAAAGGTTCTAAGTTATCCGGGCCAGCCGGTTTCCTAGGATCTAACTTGGATAATGCTTCATGAACAATACCGATAGTTAAAGGAGTAAAACTGAAAGGGTTTTCCAGACCACATTGTTCAGAGTCAAGGATTGGAGCGTTCACAGAAGCAGAAGTACAGTCAGTGACAGAATCAAACAGAGAGCCACAAGACACAAAATGCTTATTAAAGCAATTTAGCATAGTAGCCCTGTCTGATATAATGCCAGATGCTGTGGTGAGGCACGGAGGTAGCTCATTTGGGATATCACCAGTGGAAATCGATTTTATGGCTTTCCAAAATTTCCTAGGATTATTCAGGTTTTCTGTGGTAACTGACAAATAGAACTTTGATTTAGCACTTTTTATTTGAGATGTGAAGCTATTTCTTAGCTGTCTAAAGCGTAGCCATTCTACCTCTGAGCCTGATTTCCTAGCCTTAGCCCAAGCATTATTTCTCTCATGAAGTAGACTGGACAGCTCAGCAGAAAACCAGGGATTGTTTCGTCCCTTCCCTCTAAATTTACGCAGAGGTGCATGTCTATCTATAATTTTCATAAAACCAAGATAAAAATAAGACCATGCAGTTTCTACATCAGCACACAGATTGATTTTACCCCAATCAAAATCAAACAGATCATGTAAAAAACCCTGCTCCACAAAGTGTTTTTTGTCTCTCTTTGTGATGATACGTGGTTTAACCTTTTGGACCTTAGTGTCCCTAATTGTGGCTACAACACAGTGGTCACTCACATCATTAGCAAATACTCCCACAGATGAGTATTTATGTGGAACATTTGTTAAAATTAGATCAATTAAGGAGGATTTATTTGGGGACTTAATATTTGGGCGAGTAGGACTGTCTATAATCTGGGTAAAATTCAAAGAGGTACACAGGTTTTTAAAATCCTCTGACACAGAAGTTAACCAGTCCCAATTAAAATCACCAAGCAGCACTATTTCCTTGTAGGAAAGTTGTGATAACAGTTTTGTCAATGACGATAAAGAGTCCTTGACAGCCGAGGGGGCCCTGTAGCAGCCCACCACCATAAACCTGTTGACCCTTTGTTACCTCAATATTCACGGCTAAAAATTCTAGCTGTTTATAACAGATTTGGAAACCATATTAGTTACACAAAACTTATTTTTCACATAAATGGCAACGCCACCACCTTTTTTAGGCCGGTCAGTACGATATACACTGTAACCATTTATGTAAATGTCAGAGGCCAAAATGGATTTATCTAGCCACGTTTCTGATAAGACAATGACATCAGCATCAGTCGAACTCGCCCAAATACGGACAAAATCTAATTTAGGTAACAGACTACGCACATTTAAATGAATTAAACCTAGCCCAGATCTAGATATAAAATCAGCAGGAGTAGCTATTTGACTAATACTGCTAGGTGGACCTGGATTTGGCTGTACATTTCCTGATAGTAACAACAATAAAAATACCAAGCACCTTTTCCTCTTAATCAACACACATACATTGTCAGCTGTTCTAGAGTGAACAGCAAACTTTGCGAAAGTGAGATTAGAGTTTAAAAAACAATTTTGAAGGACCATCGTGGCAGGCATGTGAGAAAGACAAACATTTTCCGAAATGAATGTCCGCGACAGTGCAACCAGCAATTGTTTGTGCAACACCTCCGAAACTGTACAGGGGATGTCCACTGCGGGCGGCAGAACATACCCGAATCCAGTAGATTTTCAGGATTACTAGCGGATCCTTCTCCTTGTCCAGCACAGCCAAAAAAGGCACAGCAGAAACACACGACATCTGCTTTAAAGTCACCAGTAAAACTCCGCGAAAGTGAGATTAGAGCTCAAGAAGCAGTCCTGAAGAACCATCATAGCAGGCAAGTGAGAAAGACAAACATTTGTCGAACTGAATGTCTGTGACAAAGGCAACCAGTAATTGTCTGTGTAACACATCCGAACACTTTACAGGGGATGATTCCACTGCGGGCGGTAGAACAGACCTGAATCCAGTCGACTTCTCAGGATAACGAGAGAACTTCTCATTGTCCAAAATAGCTAACAGGCATAGCAGAATCACGATATGGGCCATTTTCCCAAACCAGCACAGCATCCGGATAGGCGCGCAAGCAGGCCCGAAACGTGGAGGCGCTCCGGTCTCTTCGCGATATCCCCGGTGCAGAACCTCCTCAGTACAGCAGGATAGGCGAAGCAGGCCCAGCTCGAGGCGTAGAGGGCGCTCCGGTCTCTTCGCGATATCCCCGTGGTAAAAACGTCCTCGGCACCGTAGAGCACGACAGGTGGAGCAGGTGGATACAGGCCTCCGCTACAAGCAGGTGTAAAGCAGGCCACAGCCCGAACGCGAAGCCGCTCCGTCTCTCCCGCGACTTCCCGGGGAAAAAACCTCCCCACAAGCAGCACAGCACAGGTGCACAGATAAACCTCCTCTCTACGCCAACGGAGGTTGGCTTCTGCTGAAGTTGTAAAGGTATGGCTTATTACCGTTAAAGACAGAGAGTGAAATGCAGTGAATACAATACACGTAGTTTACAGAGATGCTGTTTGAGAAACCAATGTGAGTTGCGTTTATCTTTACCCATGGATGCACAATAAGAACGGACCCATATCGTCTTACTGCCATCCCACGGAGCTGTAATAATGGATATTGCACATGTTTGCTATAATTCATTATCATACTACATGGGCTGTATGATTACATCTTGTACCGTAAATGTTGTATTAAATAAAGTTAATATTACTTATTATTATAAGTATTATATTATTATATATTATTATTATATATATATATATACAGTGCAATAATTATTTCATGCTAAATGAAGCTCTGTTGCTTGGATATCACTAGATCCTGTTACAGCGTAATATAAGTACATAACGATTGATGTTCACATTAGCATAATGAC
>NW_022991325.1:1674601-1846531 GCF_902827175.1 Gymnodraco acuticeps | reverse complement strand
ATACTTTGATTTGGTCTACAGTTACACAGACACATTTTTGATAGCAAATATCTTGGTTTCTTGCATGGCATTTGATATTAAGGCAATCAAAAAGTTACAGAAGTAATCAGGTTACATTTCTGTTATACTTTGATATTCAGATAAGGTCACTGATTACATTTTTTTTTACAGGTAAATAGTAATTGTCATTTTAGTCTTTTTGTTACTCTGAATTTCTTTGAGGTCATTTTCAGTTTGTATGTGTTTCTTGAGTTGTGGTAAAACCAAGGTGGGCCCCGACACGTTGGGGCCCTGGGACTGCTCTTAAGGCCGGTTCTGAAATGTATCCATGAGCTGAAGGGGTTGGAACAAAATGAACATGCTACAAATGTTTCTAAAATCCAATTTTCATAAGATGTCATGTGGTTGTTCAATTTAAAATAGAAAGTGACCTGAGTGTAACGTTCATCAGTAGGTGCCATGTACCATGTCAATATACAGTAAGTGATATCATTATTCAAAACAACATGGAAAATGCGACCATTTGTCATCCGAAACTATAATTTTCAGTAATTATAGAACACTTATTTTACATCTGACCAAGAAGTATATTACAATGCCATTGTCTACTCGACATAACACCTAAATAAGTGAACATACCGACATCTAGTGGACAGATAGAAACACTGCATATGCAGGGAGAGAGTTTACTATTATGTTTTAAATCAGCTTAAGCCAAACTGTGACTTTGTTCAACGGAATTTAGTGGTTAACGAAGGTATACTGCAGATTATTGAGTGGAAAAGTCACAACGTGGGCCCAACTGTCCATATGCCTAGTTTATTATCTGTCCCATTGCAATATATAGCTAAAGTTTGCTAACATTAGCTAACAATTAGCAACCAGAAGCTTTTGGTTATATCTGACAGAGGAAGAGACCTTTACGAAAATGATTTGGATGGGAAAGGTGACTGAACTTTAGGATTGACCTAGTAAAAAGAAAGACCACCCCCTTAGTCTCAAAAAACAATTGAGATTGAAAAAATGGATAATTATACAGTAACATCTTTGTGGTTAAATATTCTCTCTCACCATGTGTGAAGGCTGTAACTACAGTTGCTTTTGTTTAAAATCATTCATACGCAGACACAGTAGATTGAGTGCAGGCAATCTTTTTCAATTAAGTGATTGTTAATTGTGTGTTGTGTAAACCCCAGTTTTGTCATGGTTCATTGGACTGTGCCATTCTCCTAAAGCTGGAGGGGTGTTTAAGGAAGCCACTTCATTTAAGACACCCATATTTTAGTAGAAAAGAGTCTTCTCTTCTCTGCACTCAACTATGGACTGGCCAGCATTGTGTATATTCCTACAGTGTAGAGTGATGGGCGTGGGCAGATGTACGTGACCGGAAGGAAGATGGAAGTAGACACATGTGATGGAGCAGCTGGACAAGACCGGGAAGGAAACATGTGTCAAGTGGCATAGGTAATAATGACAACAAAGATGAATAAGAAACCTACTTGGCTCGAATAAAACCGATTGGGATCAATGTAGCTGGAGTTCTGTGTGACAAGCACGAGGTAGCAAGTTGGATCATGGACCAACTTGGCTATGTACAGTTAGTCGACGTGAAGAGAAGTGGGTTGGTCATTCTTGGATGTGTGTCACAAACACAGCTAAAGAAAGCGTTAACAACATTGGAGGATTACCATGTGTCGAGTTTCAAACTTTCAGCGAAAGCTCCACTAAAAGGTGTCGTCGATGGAATACCATATTCACTTGATGCCAGAAGATTTAAAAGCTGTGACAGAGTGGTAGACAGCCACAGAATGTACAGGATGAGTGATGGAGAACACACATGATCAGTTATGCGACACTGTTGTGCAGAGTTCCTGCCGGACAAAGTATTCCGGGATCACATCAGAATTCCAGCTCCTCCCTTCTGGTAGAAGATGCAGGGTTCCCAAGAGCAGGCTGAACCGCTATAAGCACTCATTCCTACCTATGTCCATTACGCTTCTTAACATTCACATGAAATGAAATGTAGTCAAATGTAATGAAATGTAACTTTTTAAATGTTGGCCATTAGGGGTCGTGCAATAGGTCGCACATTGTCAGTATTGTGCGTCTGTGGTATTGTGTTTGTTTCAAACGGTTTATGACTGATGATATGTGTCTGTCTCTTAATGTCCACTATGTTTGTACATGTACATGTATGCGGAACTGCAGGACGGAGTCCAGAACAAATGTCCTTACGGGGACAATAAAGTATATCGTATCAGTTACCCAGTGAGGATGTTGTTCCCGAGCCAATACAGCGAGTTTGGTCACAGCTCATTGTACACCATGTGCTTTAGGGATTTTGGCAAATGTGGAAGACCTGTGAGAATGAGCCCATTGTAGTCAGTTTGGGGGGGAATGAATCAAGAATAGGTCAGACTAAACAATAAATTACAAAGAAGAAGCAAAGAAAGTGAAAAGTCTATACAATAGGAAGTGTACAGCAGGTAGGAGTCATGAGGATGACTGTTTGTGTCATCAAATTGAGTTCTTACTGTTTTTGGACAGGGTGATGTAGTGGACATTTTTATTATATCCTTATATACTTAAACCAAATGCTTCTCAACACATTGTAAAACACCTATCATTTCCTGAGATGTGCTGTTTTCTTCTTATACTCCACTGTGGGTTTATTCCCAAGCACTTCAAGGCCACACTTCAAGGCCACAGATCACTCCACAGTTTTGATCACTCTGACTTGTACTCTCCACAGTGTTGGGTCTCAAATTTCCATAACAGTGATCAACTGTGCTGCTGAGGCACAGAGACAATCAGAGAGAATTGAAATAGCTGTTGATACCGCGAGAACGTTTTGAACATATTGGAGAGGAAGTGCAGTGGCTGCTTGGAGAGGCTTCTATGACCTTATATTGTACAAAATGAACCTTCTTCCATCTTAACTGATTGTGTTACCCATCCTAAACACTGTATATATATATGTTGGCTAATCCCTATTTGTTCAACCTTAACCTGCTCTCCGCACACCCTGATCCTTCACACGTGGCCTTTTAGAAACGCTCTACAGAGCATGGAGGTAAACTGATAAGGCAGTGACTTTTAATACATATGGATTTTTCTTTCTTTCTTTAAACGAAGACAAAATAGATTCAACATACAAACTAGTGGAAGAAAGATGTTTATTAGGAAATTGAAAATATCCCTTTCACAATAGATTTTGCACAAGATTTATGGGAAGATTGGTCCTAATTAAGAACATTCTTAACATCTCAGAGATTGGCAAACCCTTGGTCAACGGTCTAATTAAATTTTTTGTGATTGCATGTGATTGATTCATTTTGAAACAATATTTGACAGAAGATTAAATGCATAGTATTTTTATTGACCTTTTCCATTGCTTAGACAATGACAAAAACATAGCAAGTCTTCAGCTGGGAGGGACATCAGATGTGTTGATCATGTTTCACTGGGCTTGTTCTGTGCGTGACACCACTTTTCCATCAACAATCTGCTCAACCACCACAATTTTCCTTTGGACGATGCGTGGTTTAACTGCAAAGAGAATCAAAACAAACTTTAATAAGTGGCATATTACATTTTTACAAGCAAAGAGCAAAAAGTGATGTCAGTGATGTAAACCTACCAACGACTTCCTGTTGTTGGACAACTTCTTTGACTGTCACAGTTCCACATCTGGGAGTTCCTCTGGAAAATATTCAAAAGTTACAATTAAAACCATACATTTATAAACGATTTTGGTCGAGCCAAAGTGCTGTACATATAATAAAATTAGCCTACAGTAGAGGACACTTTACAGCAAATACAACAGCACAGATTGTTCAGAATATCAGTATGAGAAAAACGACACCCTCTGTCCTTAGACCCTCTGTCCTTAGACCCTCTGTCCTGATACCCTCTGTCACTTAGACCCTCACATCGTACAAGGAAACACTTCCAGAGAAAACCCACAGTTTAAAGGGAACATGGGAGAAACCTCAGGGAGAGCAACAGAGGAGGGATCCCTCTCCCAGGAGTTTCATGAGAACTCTTTAGTTCTCATGAACTAAGTACCAGATCGCGTTCACATCGGAATAAATTCCCTGAGGGTGGATTAGGCAAATGAGCCGCTGACGTCACTTCGTCTTCTTCTGCTTTGGTTTACTGGCAGTCCGCAAACCACTTCACGGCGTATACTGCCACCCGGAGTCCCCGGCTAGAAGTCCCCCGGAGTTAGGGACTGGCTTCAGTAGAAGCTGCTGGGACTAAAGTGGGAAAAGTACTGCGTGTGAACGCGCCTATTAGTATGAAAGAATAGTCCAACATTTTGGGAAATAGCTTTTAGTCCCTTTTTGAGTCTTGAATGAGAGAACTGATACCACTCGTGCTAAGTATGAAGTTACAGCCAGTTAGTTAGCTTGTGAAAAGAAGGTAAAGAAAAGTCTACGAGCATCTCTAAGCTCCCTCGTTAACATATTATACCTGTTTTTATAAGGTTTTCAATTAGTGAATTAAAATGTGCTATAAGGCGGATTTTGCGGTCTTTAGATAACCATAGCTTTTATTCATGCTATGCTGGGCTAGGCTAACTGTCTCTTATATGTAGCTTCACAATTACTATACAACTTGTAGGGAATATTGATTGTAGAGTATTGGATAGTTAATTTAGGATGGCATCCCCCCTGAAATAAAAACGGTCAAAATCATCCCCCTTCTAAACTGCCATTCCCCCTTTCCATCCCTTATGTAAGTGTATCAATGAACGTGGCACTGGTATTATACTGCTATTTCAACATTAATTTTGCGCATTTTGAGTAAAATACTGTGGGCGAGGGAGCACACACACACGCAATGACATTTTACCAAGTCACTGACGCTATACTATGCGAGTGCCCTAGAGGCGCCAGAGCGCCGTGATGCGCCTGTTTGATCGATGCCAGAAGCGCAGGTAACGGTCATCACAATGGCCAAGCGACCAGGAGGACAACGCGATCTGAGGGACTTCATATTTAAAAAAAATACTAAAAATAACATTTCAGGTAAGTCAAGAGTCAGTAATCTTAGTAATTATTCATGACTTTACTCACCAAAGGTGGAATCTATGGACATAAGCAGCAATAACAACTTAGTTTGGAGTTTAGCTACGTGTTTCTCTCGTGTTAGCTAGCTGGTAAGACTCAAAACTGTTGATGAAATGATACCACCAGCACCAGAAGAGCTGAAACCCCTCCTTCAAGCAGTGAACACTCTGGTCATCTCCACAGCTGAGTGTGATCGTGGGTTTAGTCAGATGAACATTTTAACCACAACTAGAAGCTCCCTAGAGGTAAAAAGCATGCCAGCCTTGCTTTTCATCAAGTGTGTTGGCCCTCCACTGAACAAGTTCAGACCAGAGGTATACGTCAAGACTTGGCTTCAAAGCCATTGCTTAGCTAACAATCCGAAAGCAAGAGCCAGAAAAGTTGAGACCAAAAAGCATGATTATGAAAATCTTTGGAAACTTCTATGAGATGGGGGAGAGTGGAGTCGGCAGCCATTAACAACATTGGTCCTATTTTGTATTATCTGTATAATCTTTTAATATATTTTCATATTTTGTAAACAATTTCAATTTGCACTTAATGCCCTGTTAAAAAAAGTAAATATTTGTATTTGAACTGCAATAAAATGATGACGGATCAATATTTTTCTAATTTTTTTCCTCACATTTTTCATGAAGAATTTACATAATGATTGAATTAATTACGATACAAATGTAACCCTTTAGATACCAGTTTTGATCGTATACCAGTAACTGCTTTTTTGAAAAAATACACTATAATTCAATATTCTAAAAACTATTTTGACTTTATTATTAGTATAATCAGTTGATCATCTGAATAATAAATGAGGGACTGTTAACCTACAAGATTTGTACCATAGACTTCCATTATAACCACATTTGTGTATCCCCCCCCCCTTTAAATTAAAGTGAAAAAAAGATGTTGCACTAATTGTCCTCTGCATTTGACCCTAAATGTTAGTGGTGCCATGGCAGCCCGGGGACCGACTCTAATTCTGAGGTGCCTTGGTCAAGAGCAATGAAAGGAGTATCTGAACATCCATAACATGCATGTTGTTTTAGGAGTATAATAATGATCTTTATGCTGGTTGGTCTCCCACCCTCTGCGCGTTATCAGCACAAATGATGTCCCCATATGATAAAATCCACCATCCCCCCTGATTTATTTTTACAACTTGAGTACTGCTTACCCTCCATCCAACAGCCTCCTGTACTCGGCGATCTCCAACTCCAGCCTGGTCTTGATGTCAAGCAGGATCTGGTATTCATTGGACTGCCTCTCAATGTCCTTCCTCATCTCCTGGAGCTGGTTCTCCAGGGAGTAGACCATGTTCTGGAGATGGCTCAGCTGCTGGCTGTAGCGGTTCTCCGTCTCTGAAAGCTGGCCCTCCAAGGCACATTTCTTCACAGGAGCAGAACAACAGGATGAGATATAAGTGGATACTGAGTGCTAATATCTTGTTTTTCATTTCCTCTATCTACCTAAGTCACTTACAAAAAGACGCCTTGAAGTAAAGAAGCCATAAAAACAGCGACTGACAGGTTTACTGACTGACTGAGTATTTATAGTGTGGGTATATTGCAAAGGCTAGGAAGTTTATATTGTGGTTGAAAAAAGAATATCTGTATATCTGATTTACCAGGCTTTGCTGGGACTGCAGCTCGATCTGCAGGGCCTGCAGGGTCCTCTTCAGGTCGTTGATCTCAGTGCGGGAGGTCTGGAGGGTCTCTGTGCTGGCTGCAACATGCTGGTTGAGTTCGTCAAACTAGAAAACAAGAAATGAGACATGAATGTGTGGGTAATACCTTGATATTGACGACTCTTCTTGAATGAAATAAGATGCAGACATAAAGCGTATCATCGCTCCCCTCACCTTGGCCTTGTACCAGGCCTCCATTTCACGGCGGTTCTTCTCAGCGATGCCCTCATACTGACATCTGATCTGATCCAGGACCTTGGACATATCCTCCTGACACCCGGCGTCCACCTCCACATTCACAGAGCTAACCTGGCCACTCATTGCCGCCATCTCCTACAGGCAGGACAACAAAGGTCAAGTCAGGTTAAAGATAAAACCATTATGAAACTTGGAAATGTTAGCGAGCGTTATCTGTTTTTTGATGGATAAATATTGTGTTATTGCAGTTGCTGTGTGAGTTTACTGACCTAATTACAATTTGTAATTGTACTTCCATTCACTCCTTTTTTTTATTTAAAATGATAGCGTTTAGCAACATGGAGTGTTTTGCAAAAGTTACATTAGCTTTCTTTTATTTGTACAGTGCAGTGTTCACATGAGCAACAACAACCACTGCTGGTCCCTCTATTTCTGCTACGTAGCTGAAATAGCGACTGCGTAGGGTGCTAAGTATCCAGCGTTCCACATTCAAATTTGTAACAGTACATTCCAGGTAATCATATTGTGCCTATCATACTTGAAGACACAGTAATGCACCCAAAAACTGATCACCTAAAGATTGAACGAGACTGGAGTTTTCTTATTGTGTACTTTGGAACATTGGTCTGCTGAGCTCACTGTAAGGATGTGATGCAATTCCTAACTGGACTACTCTCACCTCCTCATGGTTCTTCCTCAGGTAGAGCAGTTCCTCCTTCAGGCCCTCCACCCGCATCTCCAGGTCCGACCGTGCCATGGTGAGGTCATCCAGAACCTTGCGCAGTCCCATGATGTCGGCCTCCACGGACATACGCACTGCCAGCTCATTCTCATACCTGTCAAGAAAAAAGGCAAAGAGGATCATGTTGCTGCACTCATTCAGTTAGAGTTACCAGCAATAACAAAAAAGAAAAGGGGAAGCTCCACTAAAACCAGTTACACCAGTTTAATGTGTTGACCATTACACCCTTGTGACAATAAGCCCACATGGCCATAAGTATACCAAACAAGCATTATTGCATCTGCAAAGTTCCAGACATTTGTCATTATAAACTATGCTACATAGGTTGATAAGTTCTTATGTAACATTTCTACTCACTTCATTTTGAAATCCTCTGCTGCCAGTCTGGCGTTGTCAATCTGCAGCATCAGCCTGGCATTGTCTAGTGACGCACAATAAATCTAAAAGGAAGACAAGTCAAGTCAGAAGTTTATTATCCACATATAATATACAAATATACAAAGGTGTGTAAGTGATTCGGTATTTGGAATGTGGGCTGGTCAGCCGTACAGTGGAGTGTTTTTTTAAGCCTGACTTGCATCACTTTTTTTCATCATGTGTCAAACATCCCTCTGCGCAGTGCTTCTTGGCGGTAGTTAGAAACAAACAAAGAAAAAGTAGTGATGGTTTTCAAATCCAAACTAACCCGTTCTCTTACAAGGGTTCCCAAACGTTGCCATGCCAAGGACCCCCATATAGCATTATCCTCTGGCGGGGACCCCCCTGTTTTAAAAAAAATGATGTGTACAAGTGCCTCCCGATGGAGCATGCAGTGCGTTGCCACTACATTTGGGGCCTTCTGCCTGATCAAAGCTGTCACTCCGCTTTTTCTGCCTGTCATAGCCCCACTGCCCCATCTGAACACACACCCACACAACGAGACAAGTCAAGTCCGTTTGAGATGATGTACTCATCTAAAACTTGGAAAATGTCTCTTCATGTGGTCCTACCTTCCAGTGCTTTGCAAAATAATATTTCCTCAACAAAGTTGTCTTCTGAAATAAATCTGATGTATGCAAGCAATTCTGCGACATTTGCTACATCCGTGCTCTCATCCGGCTGCAGAGCGAAACATTCACTAGCTCTCACTTGCTCCAAAAGCTGAGCAGATTTCATTCTCAGGGGCAGCTCGATTTGTATTGGCTTGAAGGGTGTCCGTGTGATTCAAAAACAAAAAATATTAAAAGATTGGCATCAAAGGACACATAGATTGATTGATATACAGTTATTAATAACATCTAAAAAAACATTTATATTTTTTTAAATACAAAATTATGTTTCCCTCAAACTTTGCGTGACCCCCCTGACGGCCCCCTGGGGGGTCGGGCCCCCACTTTGAAAAACACTGCTCTATGACATTAACTCACATATCGTATGTGATATTTTATAATAACTGATGTGATAGCACTGTATACTAAATAGTGTGTCTAAATACAGTAAGAGGACTCAATATGGTGGAAAATGTAAAATATGATATGTCTATAGATGATCTATAATGGGTTGTATTATAATCTTTGGCGTTTTCACAATAATAGTTTACACATTGGAAAAGTATTTGTTTTGTTTTTTAGAAATACTAAATGATTTGGTTATTATTTAAGATTACCAGGAGAATAATATCATATTACATAACACAATGGCTTGAGGCTCGTTAAAAGATGGGAAAAGGCACTAAATAACATTTATTAGGTTGTCGTTTTTTTCTATACATTAGTTAAGGAGATCTTACCTTTCTGCGCAGGTCCTCGATGATTTGCTCATACTTGCTGTAGTCCCTGGCACAGGGGGCTTGCTTAGCCATCCATTCCCGGATTTGACACTCGAGCTGCGCATTGGCGGACTCCAGAGCGCGCACCTTCTGCAGGTAGTTGCACAGGCGGTCGTTGAGGTTCTGCATGGTTTGCTTCTCGCTGCCACAGATGCCCATACTGCTGCCGCCCCCGAGGGCACATCCCAAGTCAAAACCAGCGCCGAGCCCGTTGGAGGCGGAGGACACGCGGACACTTCTACCATCTGCACCGCCGTACACGCTCCTAGACCCCCTGCTGGAGCCGGTCTTCATGCAGGACATGGGAGAGCTGGTAAACCCACGGTGAAAGGTGGACATGATGACTTCTGTTCTGACTCAGGTGCAACGTTCACTTGGACTTGTCTAACCCGGGAGGAGATGCTGCTGAGGCGGCCAGAGGATGCACTTTATAGCCTCCTTCCCGGAGGTGGGAGCGGCCGAACAGGTGGGTGGGAAGATGCGTCCATCATGACAGGTGTGACCGCACAGGGCGTGGAGGCTCTGGCATTCAGGTTTGCTGTCCGATATAACGGCTGGCAGGCAGGGCACATAGGCGTGTGAGGTAGGTTATTGTTTGTTCTGAATGTCAACTTTAATTAATCCAGTCTGATACTCTTAATCTCAGGATGAAAAAGAAGATTTATTCTTTTCCTGGCAGTCTGTAGATTGTTTCCAACAACTTTTAACAGTAAGAACGTCTCACATATTTGTCAATAGTATACCTGACCCAGAATTTAAAGAAACAATAAGCAGAGGTTGAAGAAATACTCTATATACTAAATAGATTATTAATGTAAGTATAAAAGCAGCAATACTACAGTATAAAAATACTCTGTTAAACTACTGCCTTCAAATTTGTACTTAAAAGAAAAAAGTATAAGCATCAAAATAGTACCAATAGTGAAAGTAATCGTTATGCAGAAAGGCAGAATTAAACAAAAGCATTTTTTTAAATGATCGGCACTTATGTGTTCATCACTTCAGTTTAGTGGCCTACTTGGTGAAGGTGGGGTTTATTTGGATTACTTTATACACTACTAGGTTAGGTAGCTATATTAATGTATGTATTTAATGAATGTGTCGATTTATATTTTTGCATTAACCTAAATCTGTGAAGTAACTAGAAAATAAATATTTAAAATAAATGTAGTGCAGTAAAAGTATAAAGTAGTTTAATTTGAAAATACTCAAGTAAATTACAAGTAGGCTACCTCGATTTTAGACGCAGAAGTTGGAGTTTACTGCTGACCTTATACTCTCTGAACCATTTAAAAAATATAACCCCCCAAAATCGAAACAGAGCAAATGGATTTCCAAGCTTTCCGCTAGCAACAGTTACCCCCGTATTCCACCGGGTCCGTCTGCGACGCGTCACGGCTGCGCCGCGATTTTGGTCCGGCCTCCTCCGGCGTCATACCCTACCGAGCGCGTTTCAGAAGCGTTTCAGAAGCGGAGCGTCTTGCCTGCCGGCTCGCAGTTTTTGTTGATTTGGGCATATTTCCTGGACAGGCTACTTTGTACAGACAAAGTTAATAATAATTGTAATATCCCATTTATAAACGACATGAATCAAAGATGTGTTGCTGTATTTTAGTGGTAAAAAAAATGCATTTATCATCATAATTATTCTGTATAATTTACACAGTTCCTGTAAACCGGAGGAGAACGCTGGCATTTCTCCTCTACTTGAAAGACTACGGAGGGATAGGGTCTGCAAAATTAGTTTATTTTGGGGATGGGCCGGATGCTCTGACCGGTCCACTTCCTGCCCGGCGCCTCTGCAACGCCTCTGTCACATGGATGTATAATAAGAACTGGATACAGCGTGGGAGGCGGGGCCTCATTCATTCCTATGAGAGTTGCTCATTAGCGCATGATGATAAAATGGCCCAACTTTTGAGAGAGCGAAACGTCACAGATTACCCGGCATGCCTGAGAAGTACCCGTATGTGTGCTCATAGCGCATGCACAACTTTAACCGAAATGCTCGTTCACATCAAGCACGTCAATTTGCGTACACATAACAGCACCGCTGTGCATGACAGCATGGTAATGGATGTTGTTGTTATGATGGATTTGATATTAACGAGGCGGCAGTTAGCAGCTAGCGGCTAGCTAGTCATTATGCTAATGTAACATCAATCGTTATTTATATTACGCTGTAACAGGATCTAGTGATATCCAAGCAACAGAGCTTCATTTAGCACGAAATATTTATTGCACTGTGTATATATATAGCCTATATATATATATATATATATATATATATATATATATATATATATATATATACTTATAATAAGTAATATTAACTTTATTTAATACAACATTTAAGGTACAAGATTTAATCATACAGCCTATTTAGTATGATAATGAATTATAGCAAACATGTGCAATATATCCATTATTACAGCTCCGTGGGATGGCAGTAAGACGATATGGGTCCGTTCTTATTGTGCATCCATGGGTAAAGATAAACGCAACTCATATTGGTTTCTCAAACAGCATCTCTGTAAACTACGTGTATTGTATTCACTGAATTTCACTCTCTGCCTTTAACGGCTCGTTGTAGCTCCAATAGCTCCAGCCCCCACCCTTCCTGTGAGCACAGTGTGCTCTGATTGGTCGGGACACGTGACATGAACGTGCCGGGCGGCGCGGTTCCGTGGGTTAGATGCGCGTTCATAATGCAGAGGGAAATAACTCTCAGAATAACGTTATTAGCACATTATTACAACTTGAGGAACGAATGTTTTAATAAGGGCTATACAAGTGTTCATACTGGGTAGTTATTTAGTTTAAAAAAAATTATCCAACGATTTACAGACCACTCTTTCCCCATGTAAGTCAATGGGAAAAAGTGTTTCCGGGCCTGGCAACCAAACGGAAAAGTAGTACCGCCGTTTGGCCAGCACGAATATTTTCATCTGAGTCCGGCGCACTTCCTGGGGGCTTGGTAGTGACAGCCTCGCGTCGTGTCGAAAAATAGACTTGAATCCTATTTCGACGCGACGTGAGGGTGTTGCAGAGGCGTTGCAGAGACGGCGGGCAGGAAGTGGACCGGTAACAGCATCTGGCCCATCCCCCAAATAAACTAATTTGCAGTAGGAGGAGAAATGGCAGCGTTCTCATCCGGTTTACAGGCACTGTGTAAATTATATACACTGAACAAAAATATAAATGCAACACTTTTGTTTTTGCTCCCATTTTTCACGAGATGAACTCAAAGATCTAAAACATTTTCTATATACACAAAATAACCATTTATAACCATAGTAATAACCATAACACCTGTGCAATAATCATGCTGTCTAATCAGCATCTTGATATGCCACACCTGTGAGGTGGGATGGATTATCTCGGCAAAGGAGAAGTGCTCACTATCACAGATTTTTTCAGATTTGTGAACAATATTTGAGAGAAATGGTTATTTATTTGACCTCCTACAGTGTAGGAGGCCGGAACAAAACCGCGGCGCAGACGGAACGCGGCGCAGACGGACCTGGTGGAATCCCGGCGTTAGCCTGGATGAGTGAAATGTGTCATACTTATATTTCTGTGGGGGGAGTTGTTGCTAATGTAGTAACATCTGTGGTGGTCTGCCACTTCAGTGTGATTGGTAGCAGTTAGCATGTGCTAGCATAAATTCTGTGTGTCGATGCCTGAGTATGGCTACTCCTTAGTTTGATTTATAATAAAAATGTTGCAACTATGCACATTCAAAACGTTAACAAAACATGTCCCTGTGCTGCCAAGATACTTGAAGTCTTGCCACGGAGCATCATGTTTTTGAGATTACTTTGATTACATTCTTATTAGGTGTTGGCACATTTCTCAAAGAGCAAACGTTTAATTCCTCAGAAAACATATTTGTTCAACCATTTCTGCCTCATGCTATTGCTGCTGTTGCAAGCTGTTATCGGTGAGCGCTTTTAGCTTGCTTAAAAATAGTGAAATAGTTTTGTATTTCCATTTCACTTTATTTGTTGTCATTCAGCTAACATTACCTTTTTTTTACACAGTGGCCTTGTGTACACGTTTTTTTCGATGGCCTTTACTGATAGCCAATACTTGTTTTCATACGACTGCAATTTCTTGTTGTTTGTTGACTACAATAGTGCACAGCTCTAGTAACGTATCAAATGATAGCACAGTGCTGCTTCTAAGATTTTAATAAAACATGTTCAATTTTCCCACAAACTCTCCTTTTGCAGAAATACAGGTCTGCAATTCTTTCCTTAAGTAATAACTGTTTGTGGTTTGATAATGGCAGGTCTGTGTTGGCCAATCTGTCAGCAAATTGTATTTCAGTGACCTCAATTGGATGCTAGTAAGATGAACACAGCAGTGTTGTTAGAACCCGAGGGCAGATACCCAGATAGACTAATAGACAGTGTTTTGGTGTTCACAACATCTTTATTACACCCTATATACACAATGTTCAGTAATCCCTCCCTTTCTGTCTGCTGCTTGTAAAGTGCAGGTAAACGTTGATCTTGGCATCATTAGTGGACTCCTGGCCAAACAACGATGGAGTACCACGATATTCCTATTCCCATAGCAGTTGCCAAGTGGCCTTGTTTCAAGTTTTTACAATCACTTTTAAACTGAACAGACTCCAGGTCCTGTTCACTATCATTGCAGCAGACACTTAAACAAACACTTCAATATCAAATGTATTTGATTTTATATTACCAGTGTAAAGCAAATTGATCAATTACAAGAGACTGGCAAGTGGTTGCTGGTCTTTTATCAGGTGTTCTTAAGCTGTGGCTTTTTTGTTTTGCTACCTTTCACTTTATTAACGGAACCTATAGCACACCTTCAGTACTTTGGCAACCCGGGCAATGTTGAATCTAAAGTTAGAAATAACAGTATTTAGCCAAATGTCTTAAGGACTTATAGAAGTACTGACATATAAATGCGCCAAAGTCATCAGATAAACTTCTCACAATAGAGTTAAACTGACAAAGGAGCATAAACTAAGGATGATTTGTATTAGATCCATTAAAATGTTAAACTATGCTGAGACTAAAAGGAATTCAAATGTGAAGTCAGTTTGTGGAATATAAGGATTCAGGCATAGCTCGGTCAGTGTTTTTCTTTCTTTTTTACAGGTTTAAAAGTAAAACAAAGTGTTGAATTTAATGAGTTGAGTAAATGTAATGAGTTGAGTAAATCTGTGAGTCCTTTAATGACAGGCCTTAATCAATGGTATTTCCAAATTGTGCCTAGTCAAGCTTTTATGACATCATATCACTCATTTTCTAATAAAACAAAAGTTTAAAGATCATATATAATTTGTCATGTGGGGAAATCATCTGTACATTATGGCTTAGGTCTCTGTGTCATGCACCTCTGATGTCCCAGAATGCTTTGTTCAGGCTGTTCTGACAGGGTGATTTGGGTTCTTCATGTTGTCACGCTATGAACATTAGATGACTCAAAGAAGAGCCTCATCTCACTTTCAATAATCAGCTCTAACTAACCCACACCCCTGCACCAGCCTCTGCTGACCACACTCATCACAGGGCCGATATTAAAAACAAGTTCCAAACTTGTTGGCATCTTTGAAATATTTGCCCATCCTTGTTCTATAGTACGTACAGTAACACCAAATGACAGCTGTCTGGCACTCCTATTTGTTTTATGAAAAGAAAGTATGATGTGTAGCCCTGAGGTGCTTTGCAAAATGTCAAACAATTTATGACAAGGATAATAGTTTTCCAGGACCTGTCACAGAACTTCTTTTCCTTTTCAACACTTATTTTTACATTCTGACCAAGAAGTATATACAATGCCATTGTCTACTCGACATAACACCTAAATAAAGTGAACATACCGACATCTAGTGGACAGATAGAAACACTGCATATGCAGGGAGAGAGTTTACTATTATGTTTTAAATCAGCTTAAGCCAAACTGTGACTTTGTTAAACGGAATTTAGTGGTTAACGAAGGTATACTGCAGATTATTGAGTGGAAAAGTCACAACGTGGGCCAACTTGTCCAGTATGCCTAGTTTATATCTGTCACATTGCAATATATAGCTAAAGTTTGCTAACATTAGCTAACAATTAGCAACCAGAAGCAGGGTCGGCGTCATGGGGGGTCATTCGCGGGCCATGCCCCCCCCAAATGAGTCACTGTGCCCCCCCAACGCAGGGTGGGCAAGCCTTGCCACTTTGCCGTTTTGTTCTTTTTCTAATCATATAAGTGAAAACGTTTCCACTAAAGGTTTTTTGTGTGAAATACATCAGAAATAAAGAATACAAATATAAAACACAGCCTGAGGTGTGCTCACTGCTGCTCTCTGATTGGTATGTTGCTTGACCAATGACCCCCGACCTTTTTTTTGTTATCATTACGTGGCTGAGTGTTTAGATGAAAGCCCAGTGGCGATCTGTTCATCTGTTACACTGATTATACAGTAAAGCCATCAAAAATAATATGATATACAGTACAGTACAAGTACATGGGTCTCTGTGTTTCATTCAAGCTCTGTGTGTGTATGGCACGAGCGCATTTTGTGAGTGCGCGAGCGGTAACGTGGAATGTTGTTGTTAGCATCTGGTTAGCTAGCTATGCTAACGGATATAAAGGGCTGTTTCTACACCAAGGTGGAGGAGAGTCCTCTCCGGTCAGACTGAGAGGATCTTATAACGTCAGCTCAGTGAGGTAAGGACTCTCTCAGTGTTTAGATAGTTCACTTTAGTGTAAGTTATCTTATCTCAGTGGGTCTCAAACGGTTTGGTCACCATTTATGTAAGTATTTTCGAGGAATACCTTAAGTTTATATGATCATTATAGTTATTAAAGAGAGAATAAATGAAAAACGGGTATGAAATACTATAGGACAGTAACACAAGAATACAGTTTAAAGGGGAGTGATTAGTAAAATATCCATAAAGAAAAAGTAAATCTGTACAGTTCTGTTTCCTATGGATGCTGAGAGATGTAGACTATCCATAGATCTCTTCACTTTGCTCTCAAAGTGCACCAGATTGATGCTTTTAACTTCAATATTTTAAAAATAATCTTCCTGGGGGAGCATGCCCCCAGACCCTCCTAGAGGAGGTTAGGTCCACCCCCACCTAAAACATGTTCACATGGACAGGATACTAAATACATTTGCACACTTTTTATATGTTGGCCTATGTCCATATCAAATCAAATCAAGTTTTATTTATATAGCACATTTTTCAACGATTTTTGGTCGAGCCAAAGTGCTGTACATATAATAATAAATAACCTACAGTAAAGACACTTTACAGCAAATACAACGGCACAGTTTATGCAGAATATCAGTATGAGAAAACGACAACCTCTGTCCTTATATGTTTCTGTTTTGGTGGTCGTGCCACAACCGTGCATGTATGCAGAAGTCATAGGTGCGCTATACAATAGCACTACACCCTGCAATGTGTGTGAAAGACAACAGACTTTACAGCATGTTTTTTGAAATTGAAGTTGCGTTGGTGTTTGTGTGTTGGTTGTTGACGGCAGTGTGTGCCCCCCCTTGGTAAATGATTGCCCCCCCATTCGATTTGTTCTAGAGCTGACCCTGACCAGAAGCTTTTGGTTATATCTGACAGAGGAAGAGACCTTTACGAAAATGATTTGGATGGGAAAGGTGACTGAACTTTAGGTTTGACCTAGTAAAAAGAAAGACCACCCCCTTAGTCTCAAAAAACAATTGAGATTGAAAAAATGGATAATTATACAGTAACATCTTTGTGGTTAAATATTCTCTCTCACCATGTGTGAAGGCTGTAACTACAGTTGCTTTTGTTTAAAATCATTCATACGCAGACACAGTAGATTGAGTGCAGGCAATCTTGTTCAATTAAGTGATTGTTAATTGTGTGTTGTGTAAACCCCAGTTTTGTCATGGTTCATTGGACTGTGCCATTCTCCTAAAGCTGGAGGGGTGTTTAAGGAAGCCACTTCATTTAAGACACCCATATTTTAGTAGAAAAGAGTCTTCTCTTCTCTGCACTCAACTATGGACTGGCCAGCATTGTGTATATTCCTACAGTGTAGAGTGATGGGCGTGGGCAGATGTACGTGACCGGAAGGAAGATGGAAGTAGACACATGTGATGGAGCAGCTGGACAAGACCGGGAAGGAAACATGTGTCAAGTGGCATAGGTAATAATGACAACAAAGATGAATAAGAAACCTACTTGGCTCGAATAAAACCGATTGGGATCAATGTAGCTGGAGTTCTGTGTGACAAGCACGAGGTAGCAAGTTGGATCATGGACCAACTTGGCTATGTACAGTTAGTCGACGTGAAGAGAAGTGGGTTGGTCATTCTTGGATGTGTGTCACAAACACAGCTAAAGAAAGCGTTAACAACATTGGAGGATTACCATGTGTCGAGTTTCAAACTTTCAGCGAAAGCTCCACTAAAAGGTGTCGTCGATGGAATACCATATTCACTTGATACCAGAAGATTTAAAAGCTGTGACAGAGTGGTAGACAGCCACAGAATGTACAGGATGAGTGATGGAGAACACACATGATCAGTTATGCGACACTGTTGTGCAGAGTTCCTGCCGGACAAAGTATTCCGGGATCACATCAGAATTCCAGCTCCTCCCTTCTGGTAGAAGATGCAGGGTTCCCAAGAGCAGGCTGAACCGC
The DNA here is from genome assembly GCF_902827175.1 of Gymnodraco acuticeps. Classification (NCBI taxonomy): domain Eukaryota; kingdom Metazoa; phylum Chordata; class Actinopteri; order Perciformes; family Bathydraconidae; genus Gymnodraco; species Gymnodraco acuticeps. The sequence continues at coordinate 1,828,358 of NW_022991325.1, read as the reverse complement.
TATAAGCACTCATTCCTACCTATGTCCATTACGCTTCTTAACATTCACATGAAATGAAATGTAGTCAAATGTAATGAAATGTACTTTTTAAATGTTGGCCATGAGGGGTCGTGCAATAGGTCGCCATTGTCAGTATGTGCGTCTGTGTATTGTGTTTGTTCAAACGGTGTATGACTGATGATATGTGTCTGTCTCTTAATGTCCACTATGTTTGTACATGTACATGTATGCGGAACTGCAGGACGGAGTCCAGAACAAATGTCCTTACGGGGACAATAAAGTATATCGTATCAGTTACCCAGTGAGGATGTTTGTTCCCGAGCCAATACAGCGAGTTTGGTCACAGCTCATTGTACACCATGTGCTTTAGGGATTTTTGGCAAATGTGGAAGACCTGTGAGAATGAGCCCATTGTAGTCAGTTTGGGGGGGAATGAATCAAGAATAGGTCAGACTAAACAATAAATTACAAAGAAGAAGCAAAGAAAGTGAAAAGTCTATACAATAGGAAGTGTACAGCAGGTAGGAGTCATGAGGAGGACTGTTTGTGTCATCAAATTGAGTTCTTACTGTTTTTGGACAGGGTGATGTAGTGGACATTTTTATTATATCCTTATATGCTTAAACCAAATGCTTCTCAACACATTGTAAAACACCTATCATTTCCTGAGATGTGCTGTTTTCTTCTTATACTCCACTGTGGGTTTATTCCCAAGCACTTCAAGGCCACACTTCAAGGCCACAGATCACTCCACAGTTTTGATCACTCTGACTTGTACTCTCCACAGTGTTGGGTCTCAAATTTCCATAACAGTGATCAACTGTGCTGCTGAGGCACAGAGACAATCAGAGAGAATTGAAATAGCTGTTGATACCGCGAGAACGTTTTGAACATATTGGAGAGGAAGTGCAGTGGCTGCTTGGAGAGGCTTGTATGCCCTTATATTGTACAAAATGAACCTTCTTCCATCTTAACTGATTGTGTTACCCATCCTAAACACTGTATATATATATGTTGGCTAATCCCTATTTGTTCAACCTTAACCTGCTCTCCGCACACCCTGGTCCTTCACACGTGGCCTTTTAGAAACGCTCTACAGAGCATGGAGGTAAACTGATAAGGCAGTGACTTTTAATACATATGGATTTTTCTTTCTTTCTTTAAACGAAGACAAAATAGATTCAACATACAAACTAGTGGAAGAAAGATGTTTATTAGGAAATTGAAAATATCCCTTTCACAATAGATTTTGCACAAGATTTATGGGAAGATTGGTCCTAATTAAGAACATTCTTAACATCTCAGAGATTGGCAAACCCTTGGTCAACGGTCTAATTTAATTTTTGTGATTGCATGTGATTGATTCATTTTGAAACAATATTTGACAGAAGATTAAATGCATAGTATTTTTTATTGACCTTTTCCATTGCTTAGACAATGACAAAAACATAGCAAGTCTTCAGCTGGGAGGGACATCAGATGTGTTGATCATGTTTCACTGGGCTTGTTCTGTGCGTGACACCACTTTTCCATCAACAATCTGCTCAACCACCACAATTTTCCTTTGGACAATGCGTGGTTTAACTGCAAAGAGAATCAAAACAAACTTTAATAAGTGACATATTACATTTTTACAAGCAAAGAGCAAAAAGTGATGTCAGTGATGTAAACCTACCAACGACTTCCTGTTGTTGGACAACTTCTTTGACTGTCACAGTTCCACATCTGGGAGTTCCTCTGGAAAATATTCAAAAGTTACAATTAAAACCATACATTTATAAACGATTTTTGGTCGAGCCAAAGTGCTGTACATATAATAAAATTAGCCTACAGTAGAGACACTTTACAGCAAATACAACAGCACAGATTGTTCAGAATATCAGTATGAGAAAAACGACACCCTCTGTCCTTAGACCCTCTGTCCTTAGACCCTCTGTCCTGATACCCTCTGTCCTTAGACCCTCACATCGTACAAGGAAAAACTTCCAGAGAAAACCCACAGTTTAAAGGGAACATGGGAGAAACCTCAGGGAGAGCAACAGAGGAGGGATCCCTCTCCCAGGAGTTCATGAGAACTCTTTAGTTCTCATGAACTAAGTACAGATCGCGTTCACACCGGAATAAATTCCCTGAGGGTGGATTAGGCAAATGAGCCGCTGACGTCACTTCGTCTTCTTCTGCTTTGGGTTTACTGGCAGTCCGCAAACCACTTCACGGCGTATACTGCCACCCGGAGTCCCCGGCTAGAAGTCCCCCGGAGTTAGGGACTGGCTTCAGTAGAAGCTGCTGGGACTAAAGTGGGAAAAGTACTGCGGTGTGAACGCGCCTATTAGTATGAAAGAATAGTCCAACATTTTGGGAAATAGCTTTTAGTCCCTTTTTGAGTCTTGAATGAGAGAACTGATACCACTCGTGCTAAGTATGAAGTTACAGCCAGTTAGTTAGCTTGTGAAAAGAAGGTAAAGAAAAGTCTACGAGCATCTCTAAAGCTCCCTCGTTAACATATTATACCTGTTTTTATAAGGTTTCAATTAGTGAATTTAAAATGTGCTATAAGGCGGATTTTGCGGTCTTTAGATAAACCATAGCTTTTATTCATGCTATGCTGGGCTATGCTAACTGTCTCTTATATGTAGCTTCACAATTACTATACAACTTGTAGGGAATATTGATTTAGAGTATTGGATAGTTAATTTAGGATGGCATCCCCCCTGAAATAAAAACGGTCAAAATCATCCCCCTTCTAAAACTGCCATTCCCCCTTTCCATCCCTTATGTAATTTTATCAATGAACGTGGCACTGGTATTACTGCTATTTCAACATTAATTTTGCGCATTTTGAGTAAAATACTGTGGGCGAGGGAGCACGCACACACGCAATGACATTTTTACCAAGTCACTGACGCTATACTATGCGAGTGCCCTAGAGGGCGCCAGAGCGCCGTGATGCGCCTGTTTGATCGATGCCAGAAGCGCAGGTAACGGTCGTCACAATGGCCAAGCGACCAGGAGGACAACGCGATCTGAGGGACTTCATATTTAAAAATACTAAAAATAACATTTCAGGTAAGTCAAGAGTCAGTAATCTTAGTAATTACTCATGACTTTAGTCACCAAAGGTGGAATCTATGGACATAAGCAGCAATAACAACTTAGTTTGGAGTTTAGCTACGTGTTTCTCTCGTGTTAGCTAGCTGGTCAGACTCAAAACTGTTGATGAAATGATACCACCAGCACCAGAAGAGCTGAAACCCCTCCTTCAAGCAGTGAACACTCTGGTCATCTCCACAGCTGAGTGTGAACGTTTAGTCAGATGAACATTTTAACCACAACTAGAAGCTCGCTAGAGGTAAAAAGCATGTCAGCCTTGCTTTTCATCAAGTGTGTTGGCCCTCCACTGAACAAGTTCAGACCAGAGGTATGTCAAGACTTGGCTTCAAAGCCATTGCTTAGCTAACAATCCGAAAGCAAGAGCCAGAAAAATTGAGACCAAAAAGCATGATTATGAAAATCTTTGGAAACTTCTATGAGATGGGGGAGAGTGGAGTCGGCAGCCATTAACAACATTGGTCCTATTTTGTATTATCAGTATAATCTTTTAATATATTTTCATATTTTGTAAACAATTTCAATTTGCACTTAATGCCCTGTTAAAAAAAGTAACATTGGGAATGTTAACATCAAATATTTGTATTTGAACTGCAATAAAATGATGACGGATCAATATTTTTCTAATTTTTTTCCTCACATTTTTCATGAAGAATTTACATAATGATTGAATTAATTACGATACAAATGTAACCCTTTAGATACCAGTTTTGATCGTATACCAGTAACTGCTTTTTTGAAAAAATACACTATAATTCAATATTCTAAAAACTATTTTGACTTTATTATTAGTATAATCAGTTGATCCATCTGAATAATAAACGAGGGACTGTTAACCTACAAGATTTGTACCATAGACTTCCATTATAACCACATTTGTGTATCCCCCCCCCCCCCCTTTAAATTAAAGTGAAAAAAAGATGTTGCACTAATTGTCCTCTGCATTTGACCCTAAATGTTAGTGGTGCCATGGCAGCCCGGGGACCGACTCTAATTCTGAGGTGCCTTGGTCAAGAGCAATGAAAGGAGTATCTGAACATCCATAACATGCATGTTGTTTTAGGAGTATAATAATTATCTTTAGGCTGGTTGGTCTCCCACCCTCGGCGGGTTATCAGCACAAATGATGTCCCCATATGATAAAATCCACCATCCCCCCTGATTTATTTTTACAACTTGAGTACTGCTTACCCTCCATCCAACAGCCTCCTGTACTCGGCGATCTCCAACTCCAGCCTGGTCTTGATGTCAAGCAGGATCTGGTATTCATTGGACTGCCTCTCAATGTCCTTCCTCATCTCCTGGAGCTGGTTCTCCAGGGAGTAGACCATGTTCTGGAGATGGCTCAGCTGCTGGCTGTAGCGGTTCTCCGTCTCTGAAAGCTGGCCCTCCAAGGCACATTTCTTCACAGGAGCAGAACAACAGGACGAGATATAAGTGGATACTGAGTGCTAATATCTTGTTTTTCATTTCCTCTATCTACCTAAGTCACTTACAAAAAGACGCCTTGAAGTAAAGAAGCCATAAAAACAGTGACTGACAGGTTTACTGACTGACTGAGTATTTATAGTGTGGGTATATTGCAAAGGCTAGGAAGTTTATATTGTGGTTGAAAAAAGAATATCTGTATATCTGATTTACCAGGCTTTGCTGGGACTGCAGCTCGATCTGCAGGGCCTGCAGGGTCCTCTTCAGGTCGTTGATCTCAGTGCGGGAGGTCTGGAGGGTCTCTGTGCTGGCTGCAACATGCTGGTTGAGTTCGTCAAACTAGAAAACAAGAAATGAGACATGAATGTGTGGGTAATACCTTGATATTGACGACTCTTCTTGAATGAAATAAGATGCAGACATAAAGCGTATCATCGCTCCCCTCACCTTGGCCTTGTACCAGGCCTCCATTTCACGGCGGTTCTTCTCAGCGATGCCCTCATACTGACATCTGATCTGATCCAGGACCTTGGACATATCCTCCTGACACCCGGCGTCCACCTCCACATTCACAGAGCTAACCTGGCCACTCATTGCCGCCATCTCCTACAGGCAGGACAACAAAGGTCAAGTCAGGTTAAAGATAAAACCATTATGAAACTTGGAAATGTTAGCGAGCGTTATCTGTTTTTTGATGGATAAATATTGTGTTATTGCAGTTGCTGTGTGAGTTTACTGACCTAATTACAATTTGTAATTGTACTTCCATTCACTCCTTTTTTTAAATTTAAAATGATAGCGTTTAGCAACATGGAGTGTTTTGCAAAAGTTACATTAGCTTTCTTTTATTTGTACAGTGCAGTGTTCACATGAGCAACAACAACCACTGCTGGTCCCTCTATTTCTGCTACGTAGCTGAAATAGCGACTGCGTAGGGTGCTAAGTATCCAGCGTTCCACATTCAAATTTGTAACAGTACATTCCAGGTAATCATATTGTGCCTATCATACTTGAAGACACAGTAATGCACCCAAAAACTGATCACCTAAAGATTGAACGAGACTGGAGTTTTCTTATTGTGTACTTTGGAACATTGGTCTGCTGAGCTCACTGTAAGGATGTGATGCAATTCCTAACTGGACTACTCTCACCTCCTCATGGTTCTTCCTCAGGTAGAGCAGTTCCTCCTTCAGGCCCTCCACCCGCATCTCCAGGTCCGACCGTGCCATGGTGAGGTCATCCAGAACCTTGCGCAGTCCCATGATGTCGGCCTCCACGGACATACGCACTGCCAGCTCATTCTCATACCTGTCAAGAAAAAGGCAAAGAGGATCATGTTGCTGCACTCATTCAGTTAGAGTTACCAGCAATAACAAAAAAGAAAAGGGGAAGCTCCACTAAAACCAGTTGCACCAGTTTAATGTGTTGACCATTACACCCTTGTGACAATAAGCCCACATGGCCATAAGTATACCAAACAAGCATTATTGCATCTGCAAAGTTCCAGACATTTGTCATTATAAACTATGCTACATAGGTTGATAAGTTCTTATGTAACATTTCTACTCACTTCATTTTGAAATCCTCTGCTGCCAGTCTGGCGTTGTCAATCTGCAGCATCAGCCTGGCATTGTCTAGTGACGCACAATAAATCTAAAAGGAAGACAAGTCAAGTCAGAAGTCTATTATCCACATATAATATACAAATATACAAAGGTGTGTAAGTGATTCGGTATTTGGAATGTGGGCTGGTCAGCCGTACAGTGGAGTGTTTTTTTAAGCCTGACTTGCATCACTTTTTTTCATCATGTGTCAAACATCCCTCTGGGCAGTGCTTCTTGGCGGTAGTTAGAAACAAACAAAGAAAAAGTAGTGATGGTTTTCAAATCCAAACTAACCCGTTCTCTTACAAGGGTTCCCAAACGTTGCCATGCCAAGGACCCCCATATAGCATTATCCTCTGGCGGGGACCCCCCTGTTTTAAAAAAAATTATGTGTACAAGTGCCTCCCGATGGAGCATGCAGTGCGTTGCCACTACATTTGGGGCCTTCTGCCTGATCAAAGCTGTCACTCCGCTTTTTCTGCCTGTCATAGCCCCACTGCCCCATCTGAACACACACCCACACAACGAGACAAGTCAAGTCCGTTTGAGATGATGTACTCATCTAAAACTTGGAAAATGTCTCTTCATGTGGTCCTACCTTCCAGTGCTTTACAAAATAATATTTCCTCAACAAAGTTGTCTTCTGAAATAAATCTGATGTATGCAAGCAATTCTGCGACATTTGCTACATCCCTACTCTCATCCGGCTGCAGAGCGAAACATTCACTAGCTCTCACTTGCTCCAAAAGCTGAGCAGATTTTCATTCTCAGGGGCAGCTCGATTTGTATTGGCTTGAAGGGTGTCCGTGTGATTCAAAAACAAAAAATATTAAAAGATTGGCATCAAAGGACACATAGATTGATTGATATACAGTTATTAATAACATCTAAAAAAACATTTATATTTTTTTAAATACAAAATTATGTTTCCCTCAAACTTTGCGTGACCCCCCTGGCGGCCCCCTGGGGGGGTCGGGCCCCCACTTTGAAAAACACTGCTCTATGACATTAACTCACATATCGTATGTGATATTTTATAATAACTGATGTGATAGCACTGTATACTAAATAGTGTGTCTAAATACAGTAAGAGGACTCAATATGGTGGAAAATGTAAAATATGATATGTCTATAGATGATCTATAATGGGTTGTATTATAATCTTTGGCGTTTTCACAATAATAGTTTACACATTGGAAAAGTATTTGTTTTGTTTTTTAGAAATACTAAATGATTTGGTTATTATTTAAGATTACCAGGAGAATAATATCATATTACATAACACAATGGCTTGAGGCTCGTTAAAAGATGGGAAAAGGCACTAAATAACATTTATTAGGTTGTCGTTTTTTTCTATACATTAGTTAAGGAGATCTTACCTTTCTGCGCAGGTCCTCGATGATTTGCTCATACTTGCTGTAGTCCCTGGCACAGGGGGCTTGCTTAGCCATCCATTCCCGGATTTGACACTCGAGCTGCGCATTGGCGGACTCCAGAGCGCGCACCTTCTGCAGGTAGTTGCACAGGCGGTCGTTGAGGTTCTGCATGGTTTGCTTCTCGCTGCCACAGATGCCCATACTGCTGCCGCCCCCGAGGGCACATCCCAAGTCAAAACCAGCGCCGAGCCCGTTGGAGACGGAGGACACGCGGACACTTCTACCATCTGCACCGCCGTACACGCTCCTAGACCCCCTGCTGAAGCCGGTCTTCGTGCAGGACATGGGAGAGCTGGTAAACCCACGGTGAAAGGTGGACATGATGACTTCTGTTCTGACTCAGGTGCAACGTTCACTTGGACTTGTCTAACCCGGGAGGAGATGCTGCTGAGGCGGCCAGAGGATGCACTTTATAGCCTCCTTCCCGGAGGTGGGAGCGGCCGAACAGGTGGGTGGGAAGATGCGTCCATCATGACAGGTGTGACCGCACAGGGCGTGGAGGCTCTGGCATTCAGGTTTGCTGTCCGATATAACGGCTGGCAGGCAGGGCACATAGGCGTGTGAGGTAGGTTATTGTTTGTTCCGAATGTCAACTTTAATTAATCCAGTCTGATACTCTTAATCTCAGGATGAAAAAGAAGATTTATTCTTTTCCTGGCAGTCTGTAGATTGTTTCCAACAACTTTTAACAGTAAGCACGTCTCACATATTTGTCAATAGTATACCTGACCCAGAATTTAAAGAAACAATAAGCAGAGGTTGAAGAAATACTCTATATACTAAATAGATTATTAATGTAAGTATAAAAGCAGCAATACTACAGTATAAAAATACTCTGTTAAACTACTGCCTTCAAATTTGTACTTAAAAGAAAAAAGTATAAGCATCAAAATAGTACCAATAGTGAAAGTAATCGTTATGCAGAAAGGCAGAATTAAACAAAAGCATTTTTTTAAATGATCGGCACTTATGTGTTCATCACTTCAGTGTCGTGGCCTACTTGGTGAAGGTGGGGTTTATTTGGATTACTTTATACACTACTAGGTTAGGTAGCTTAGCCTAGCTATATTAATGTATGTATTTAATGAATGTGTCGATTTATATTTTTGCATTAACCTAAATCTATGAAGTAACTAGAAACTAAATATTTAAAATAAATGTAGTGCAGTAAAAGTATAAAGTAGTTTAATTTGAAAATACTCAAGTAAATTACAAGTAGGCTACCTCGATTTTAGACGCAGAAGTTGGAGTTTACTGCTGACCTTATACTCTCTGAACCATTTAAAAAATATAACCCCCCAAAATCGAGACAGAGCAAATGGATTTCCAAGCTTTCCGCTAGCAACAGTTACCCCCGTATTCCACCGGGTCCGTCTGCGACGCGTCACGGCTGCGCCGCGATTTTGGTCCGGCCTCCTCCGGCGTCATACCCTACCGAGCGCGTTTCAGAAGCGGAGCGTCTTGCCTGCCGGCTCGCAGTTTTTGTTGATTTGGGCATATTTCCTGGACAGGCTACTTTGTACAGACAAAGTTAATAATAATTGTAATATCCCATTTATAAACGACATGAATCAAAGATGTGTTGCTGTATTTTAGTGGTAAAAAAAAATGCATTTATTTAGGAGAACGCTGGCATTTCTCCTCTACTTGAAAGAGGGATAGGGTCTGCAAAATTAGTTTATTTTGGGGATGGGCCGGATGCTCTGACCGGTCCACTTCCTGCCCGGCGCCTCTGCAATAGAGATGGCAAATCCGAATCATTTTATGGACTCGGAGTCTTCTGAGTCAATCATTGAAGAGATCCGGATCATACGAGTCATTTGAGTCATTTGAGTCATATGAGTCAGCATGACCAAGACCGTAGAAATCCTACCGGTGAAACCGAAAAGTTGTTGCATTTAACCAGCATATTAAACTAACGTTACATTAACCTCCGCTACACAGTGTCTTTTGCTTTAATAAAACATGTGTGTGTGTGTGCATTTAAAAAAATAAGTGTTTTGCATTATATGTATATAGTTATTTTAATATGTTCCTGTACTTAAGCTAATTTTGCACAATTGTGTTTTCATTTAATAATAATAATAATAATAATAATAATAATAATAATAATAATAATAATAATAATAATAATAATAATAATTGTATAATTACATTTTATATATTCTAACTGTTTTGCAATTTTCTATCATTTGTTTCTTTTTGTGTGCCATGTTCAAAATAAACGAGTTTCCAAGTAAGATCCTTATTGGAAATGCAGATATTATTACAGGAGACTGTTGCACAACATGACCATTTTGTTAGAAGTCTACACTGAAACTTAATTTAGAGCCGGAAAAATCGCGGGATCCGTGAATCCAGGTCAATGATCGAGAGAGACCAGTAGCCTACGAGGACTCAGAGCCGTAACATATAGCAGGCAGCAGATCCAGAGATCCAGCAGACTCGTCCCCATGCACGAATCTACAGCAGACTCAGCCCCTCCTCCGGCTCGCACGGCTCCCGCGAGTCCCACGGCTCCCGCGAGTCCCACGGCTCCCTTGACGAGTCGCAGCAGACTCAGAGATTTGCGGACTCACGGCTCACGGCTCACTCACGGCTCCCGCGAGTCCAACGACTCACGGCTCACTCACGGCTCACGGGACTCTCGCGGGAGCCGGAGGAGGGGCTGAATTTGCTGTTGATTCGTGCATGGCGACGAGTCTGCTGGATCTCTGGATACAACAACGTTGTAATGTGATTGTACACGTTATAAAGAGAGTAAAGAGTGACGCAATTTATAGTTTTAATTGTTACGTCACATCAGGTGTAGGACTCAAAGGACTCGGGTTAATCGAGAGGGAGACTCGTCACGACCGGCTCATTACTAGGATCCGGGTTAATGATCCGGATGAATCATGACTCGCCCATCTCTACTCTGCAACGCCTCTGTCACATGGATGTATTATGGAGAGGCGAAGTCACGCCCATCTACTTCCGGACCATGGGACCCCGGAAGCGAAAAATTTACATTGAATTCAATGGAGAGAGAACACGTATCTTTTGATCCCGTTTGAATTGTGCCACGAACTACACATATGATGTTTGTCAATCTTAAACAATCATTTCCATGTCAAAAAAGTCACATTTTGTCGTAAAACTGCTGAAATATAAGACTATGAAAAATACGCTACTACAAAGACTACAAATCCCAAATCCCATTCTGGGTCGCGTAAGTGATGTCACAGGCATGCTCGGTGATTTATAATAAGACTCGTAATTAAAGCGAAGAAGAAGAAGATCTCATAACTGATTTATTCCCTCCAATAAATTATAGATCGCTAAAAATAAATTCACTTTTACAAGATGCCTGTGTGCTTTGTACCAGGTTGTAGTCATAAAAGTGATCATACCACTTGCTCCTTCTATCGATTCCCGTCTGATGAAAGGACCAGGAGTCGCTGGATCAGACATATCAGGTAATATCATAGGTAATATACATGTTGGGCATGGAACATAGTCAAGTTAGCTACCTAGCTAGTAGCGACGAGTAGCGAGCACGTTAGTTAGCATTACATTACTTAGCCTTGTCATTTTTAGTAGCCTTACCATGAAGTTATTATTTTATTACATGAAGTAAACCAAAATGTTAAACAGTAACCAAACATGATGGTAAGTATTTCGTGAAACTTTTGAAGAGTAGCCTACTGCGCCCTCCACCGGGTGCTAAGGAAGCAGTTCAGGGAGAGTCGAAGGCAGGCATGGAGCTTTGCATGACATTCTTCTGGACGTGTTTCATTGTGATGACAATCTGTTTGTTGGAAAGACAGTCGTTGTGTGCTTATTGAGAGAAAATTGTTAGAAGAGATAATTATTCAAAGTGTTGTTACTTTAAAGTGTTGTTACTGACCTTTTTCTCTTTTATTTTCTTTACCTCACCTGTAACTGCTGAGACGTTGAGGAACATGCACACTGACCTGCTCTGGCAACCTGATTTCCACTGTACGTAATAGTATTTGGTTATGATATATTATTTATATACATCAAAGGCACAATGCACCCCCCAGAGACACACATGTATTGAGTGTGATATTTTGCATAGGTCATGTGAAATCATCTTTACATACTAGAAAACTGTAGGAGCGGCAACTTGTTTTGAAATTGAATTTTTAATATCCGATAATAAAGTTGATCTGTTTTCTTTATTCTTCTCTCTTCCCAGCTCCATCCATCACCATTCTCTGTTCCTGCAGGTCCTGCTTGCTAATCAATGCTCATATTTTTTTACACAATTACAAATAAAGTCATTGTATTGTATGACATGAAGTTGTGCTTCATTCGGAGTCAATCATAAATTCATTCTGCCTTCAACTGCGCAATGATTGTGGACTGCACCGACATCCATGTAGCTGCCCCCCAGTAAGATGAACCAAGCAAAGAGGGTCCCCATCATGCCCAAGGACATCCAGCTGGCCCGCCGCATCCGCGGAGAGAGGGCTTAGACTGACCTGAGACCAGCACACCCAAACACAACAGCTCTTTTAAGAGCCACATACATTTTCAAAGAGTTGCAATCCTACGTTATTATAATGATTAAACTGGTTCATGGATCACTTAGTTTACTGAACCTGGATGAATGAAAGAAATTAGTGAGGTAGTGGTTTACTGAAGTTACAAATACATTAATATATGAGTAACAGGTCAGTGTAAACACAAGCTTCTGTCAATTATGGATCATTCAAACTATTTATATAAAAATATGTAATAAAGTTCTAAAACAAGTATTCGGTATATTCCTTGATAGCTTTTGGAGAAGGTTGTTTTTAAGTTTACTAAAATCTATCGTTTCAACTGTTTCACTTTATAAAAAGGGAACAGGTGAGTAGAGCATCATTGAGTTTCTTATTCTGTCAGTAAATTATCCAAATGAATGTTTTTCATTATTTTAGTCAACCCTAAACAAATTGATTGTACCTTTTAATGATGACCTTACATGGTCGGCAAAGTTAAATTAACTTCAGAAAATCAAATCTGTTCTGAGAAAAACTAATAAATGTTTAAAGATAGGAACTTGCCATCCCACTGAAAAACAGTCCGTAGAGATTTAAAGGCGTAGTTGTAGTTCAGTCCAACGTTTCATTTGGATTCATTTGACAACAGTCAACTATTTTCATAAAGAATATATATATTTTTCAAAGTCAACTTTATTGTCAATCTTACTCAGTTTGAGAGATCAAAAAGACGTTTAAGTAAAATTATACAATTTACAGATATGTATACAAATATATATATCCTATATACACCATCATGTATAATGATGGTGTATGATGTAGAAGGAAGTGTGGTAGATAACAAGTAAATATAGAGTTACATACAGATCCATGTTACAGCAAAAGATGGAATAACTCAGAAGCACGCAGTATAATAATAATTAAATAACTGCTCAGCATCTCCACCACAATCCCAATCTGCTGTGTCCTGTTTTCCTCCCCTCTGCATAACACCCCATCACACATACGAAACACAATGCAGAGTCCGAGGGTGTTAAGAGTATGTTTATTGAAATGTCCTCCTCTCTACTGGCCAACACAGGGAGCATATGCTGGGTGTAGAATTGTTCCAGGAGGAGGAGATTTCCATGCCATGCAGGGTCTTTGAGGATGGGGATGATGATCGCCTCCTTCGTGGTCCACACAACAAAGTAGCAGAGACTCCGGTCTGTGATATGCAGCTGCCCTTGGACCTGGTGCCAGTATGGGTGATTCTCCTTGAGAATATATGACCCACCCTCCTCACAGAGACAGAAGGATGGTAACTGGACTGCCTCCGCGATGGTCATGTTCCTCTGGCTGTGTGGACACTTCACCTCCAGCAGGGCAGATGGCTGCACAAGTCCATCGGGTGATGCTCCCAAAACACCCGACTCACTCACAAAGAGACCAGACTCGATTCGAACACTGTCACTTGATAGGCCTCCACAAAAGCCTTCACCCCTTCGGCTTCGTTTACAACCCCCCAGTTGACAGTTGGCGATGTCTCTGGCCAGTGGGTTGTATGTCTCCTCTCGCTGTTGGTAAAGTTGAGACACCGGCTGGACTACTTTGGAAGTGCCAGGCTTCCTCCACTGGCACTCAACATCTGTGGAGCTGATCTGCCACATGGCAAATATTGCCAATGCTGCAGCGTGGCTGCATTTGTACATCCCCTGTGCACAATCACAGACAGCGCTCTGCATCGCGCCATCGTCTCCCATGCAGATTTGTAAAAATAAAGTAAGTACCATTTGTTAGCATGCTATAATAGATTGAATGAGCAATAATACAAGGATGGTCCGGATCTGGGGGTGGGAGGGTTTATTTTTCCATAGTTTTGTCCTCTTGTCTGTTGTTATTGTTTGTTTTTCTGTATTTTTTGTAATTTGTGTTGTATTGGTTGTGATTGTACATTGTATTTTTCTAAATGTGTATGAATACATTTTTGAAAAACATTTGATCAACAATAAAAAAGGATTTGGTCAGGATCTAGACTCAGTGTGTAGTTTATTAATTAATCAATGCTCTCTACATTAGGAAAACACATACCAGTGTACCAGAGGGAGTCACACACAGCTGTGCCTAGATAACCAAAATCCTTGAATCTACACACAGCAAATAAAGTCAAATGACACAATGAGAAAAAGGAGATCACACATACAGTATAGTCGATATAAAACTGGCCGCTTCAATCTGAAGAGCAACTAAAACAAAACACGGGAGTGTACCTTGTTCTTGTGAACACTAATGTTATCCACAGCATACACAGAGACCACGAAGTTCTTAAGGAGAAAACTAGTTGCTAAAACAAAACACGTTAGTGTACCTTGTTAGCTAATGTTAGCTAGCTGACATTAACGTTAAACATTGCACTCATATTACTCACCGAAACCTTGTAAAGCCGGTCCCGCATGCTGGCTCTTACAGAACCGACTAACTCCCCTTTCATATAGGTACAGCTCTCAACGTGCCCAGACTTGTAGTGATTTTCACCTCGTAAAATAATTGTATTCTCATTCTGAAAGAATGTGGTGAAATGTGCTAACGTGACGGCCATCTTTATGTTGGTGACGCGTATTGTGCGAGACCAGAGACCTGTAGTTCACTGAGCGGTTTCACACACAAAAATGTGTAACTTCACAGTTTTACGACACATTTTTATTTTTTTGACTTGCAAAATGTTCTTTTAAATTGACAAACATCATATGTGTCATTCGTGGCACAATTCAAACGGGATCAAAAGATAACCTTTCTCTCTCCATTGACTTCAATGTATAATTTTCCGCTTCCGGGGTCCCATGGAGGCTTTCGGAAGGGGAGGGACTTCGCCTCTCTATAAGAACTGGATACAGCGTGGGAGGCGGGGCCTCATTCATTCCTATGAGAGTTGCTCATTAGCGCATGATGATAAAATGGCCCAACTTTTGAGAGAGCGAAACGTCACAGATTACCCGGCATGCCTGAGAAGTACCCGTATGTGTGCTCATAGCGCATGCACAACTTTAACCGAAATGCTCGTTCACATCAAGCACGTCAATTTGCGTACACGTAACAGCACCGCTGTGCATGACAGCATGGTAATGGATGTTGTTGTTATGATGGATTTGATATTAACGAGGCGGCAGTTAGCAGCTAGCGGCTAGCTAGTCATTATGCTAATGTGACATCAATCGTTATTTATATTACACTGTAACAGGATCTAGTGATATCCAAGCAACAGAGCTTCATTTAGCACGAAATATTTATTGCACTGTGTATATATATATATATATATATATATATATATACTTATAATAAGTAATATTAACTTTATTTAATACAACATTTAAGGTACAAGATTTAATCATACAGCCTATTTAGTATGATAATGAATTATAGCAAACATGTGCAATATATCCATTATTACAGCTCCGTGGGATGGCAGTAAGACGATATGGATCCGTTCTTATTGTGCATCCATGGGTAAAGATAAACGCAACTCATATTGGTTTCTCAAACAGCATCTCTGTAAACTACGTGTATTGTATTCACTGAATTTCACTCTCTGCCTTTAACGGCTCGTTGTAGCTCCAATAGCTCCAGCCCCCACCCTCCCTGTGAGCACAGTGTGCTCTGATTGGTCGGGACACGTGACATGAACGTGCCGGGCGGCGCGGTTCCGTGGGTTAGATGCGCGTTCATAATGCAGAGGGAAATAACTCTCAGAATAACGTTATTAGCACATTATTATAACTTGAGGAACGAATGTTTTTAATAAGGGCTATACAAGTGTTCATACTGGGTAGTTTATTTAGTTTAAAAAAAATTATCCAACGATTTACAGACCACTCTTTCCCCATGTAAGTCAATGGGAAAAAGTGTTTCCGGGCCTGGCAACCAAACGGAAAAGTAGTACCGCCGTTTGGCCAGCACGAATATTTTCATCTGAGTCCGGCGCACTTCCTGGGGGCTTGGTAGTGACAGCCTCGCGTCGTGTCGAAAAATAGACTTGAATCCTATTTCGACGCGACGTGAGGGTGTTGCAGAGGCGTTGCAGAGACGGCGGGCAGGAAGTGGACCGGTAACAGCATCCGGCCCATCCCCCAAATAAACTAATTTGCAGTAGGAGGAGAAATGGCAGCGTTCTCATCCGGTTTACAGGCACTGTGTAAATGATATACACTGAACAAAAATATAAATGCAACACTTTTGTTTTTGCTCCCATTTTTCATGAGATGAACTCAAAGATCTAAAACATTTTCTATATACACAAAATAACCATTTATAACCATAGTAATAACCATAACACCTGTGCAATAATCATGCTGTCTAATCAGCATCTTGATATGCCACACCTGTGAGGTGGGATGGATTATCTCGGCAAAGGAGAAGTGCTCACTATCACAGATTTTTTCAGATTTGTGAACAATATTTGAGAGAAATGGTTATTTATTTGACCTCCTACAGTGTAGGAGGCCGGAACAAAACCGTGGCGCAGACGGAACGCGGCGCAGACGGACCTGGTGGAATCCCGGCGTTAGCCTGGATGAGTGAAATGTGTCATACTTATATTTCTGTGGGGGGAGTTGTTGCTAATGTAGTAACATCTGTGGTGGTCTGCCACTTCAGTGTGATTGGTAGCAGTTAGCATGTGCTAGCATAAATTCTGTGTGTCGATGCCTGAGTATGGCTACTCGTTAGTTTGATTTATAATAAAAATGTTGCAACTATGCACATTCAAAACATTAACAAAACATGTCCCTGTGCTGCCAAGATACTTGAAGTCTTGCCACGGAGCATCATGTTTTTGAGATTACTTTGATTACATTCTTATTAGGTGTTGGCACATTTCTCAAAGAGCAAACGTTTAATTCCTCAGAAAACATATTTGTTCAACCATTTCTGCCTCATGCTATTGCTGCTGTTGCAAGCTGTTATCGGTGAGCGCTTTTAGCTTGCTTAAAAATAGTGAAATAGTTTTGTATTTCCATTTCACTTTATTTGTTGTCATTCAGCTAACATTACCTTTTTTTTACACAGTGGCCTTGTGTACACGTTTTTTTCGATGGCCTTTACGGATAGCCAATACTTGTTTTCATACGACTGCAATTTCTTGTTGTTTGTTGACTACAATAGTGCACAGCTCTAGTAACGTATCAAATGGCAGCACAGTGCTGCTTCTAAGATTTTAATAAAACATGTTCAATTTTCACACAAACTCTCCTTTTGCAGAAATACAGGTCTGCAATTCTTTCCTTAAGTAATAACTGTTTGTGGTTTGATAATGGCAGGTCTGTGTTGGCCAATCTGTCAGCAAATTGTATTTCAGTGACCTCAATTGGATGCTAGTAAGATGAACACAGCAGTGTTGTTAGAACCCGAGGGCAGATACCCAGATAGACTGATAGACAGTGTTTTGGTGTTCACAACATCCTTATTACACCCTATATACACAATGTTCAGTAATCCTTCCCTTTCTGTCTGCTGCTTGTAAAGTGCAGGTAAACGTTGATCTTGGCATCATTAGTGGACTCCTGGCCAAACAACGATGGAGTACCACGATATTCCTATTCCCATAGCAGTTTCAAGTTTTAACAATCACTTTTAAACTGAACAGACTCCAGGTCCTGTTCACTATCATTGCAGCAGACACTTAAACAAACACTTCAATATCAAATGTATTTGATTTTATATTACCAGTGTAAAGCAAATTGATCAATTACAAGAGACTGGCAAGTGGTTGCTGGTCTTTTATCAGGTGTTCTTAAGCTGTGGCTTTTTTGTTTTGCTACCTTTCACTTTATTAACGGAACCTATAGCACACCTTCAGTACTTTGGCAACCCGGGCAATGTTGAATCTAAAGTTAGAAATAACAGTATTTAGCCAAATGTCTTAAGGACTTATAGAAGTACTGACATATAAATGCGCCAAAGTCATCAGATAAACTTCTCACAATAGAGTTAAACTGACAAAGGAGCATAAACTAAGGATGATTTGTATTAGATCCATTAAAAATGTTAAACTATGCTGAGACTAAAAGGAATTCAAATGTGAAGTCAGTTTGTGGAATATAAGGATTCAGGCATAGCTCGGTCAGTGTTTTTCTTTCTTTTTTACAGGTTTAAAAGTAAAACAAAGTGTTGAATTTAATGAGTTTAGTAAATGTAATGAGTTGAGTAAATCTGTGAGTCCTTTAATGACAGGCCTTAATCAATGGTATTTCCAAATTGTGCCTAGTCAAGCTTTTATGACATCATATCACTCATTTTCTAATAAAACAAAAGTTTAAAGATCATATATAATTTGTCATGTGGGGAAATCATCTGTACATTATGGCTTAGGTCTCTGTGTCATGCACCTCTGATGTCCCAGAATGCTTTGTTCAGGCTGTTCTGACAGGGTGATTTGGGTTCTTCATGTTGTCATGCTATGAACATTAGATGACTCAAAGAAGAGCCTCATCTCACTTTCAATAATCAGCTCTAACTAACCCACACCCCTGCACCAGCCTCTGCTGACCACACTCATCACAGGGCCGATATTAAAAACAAGTTCCAAACTTGTTGGCATCTTTGAAATATTTGCCCATCCTTGTTCTATAGTACGTACAGTAACACCAAATGACAGCTGTCTGGCACTCCTATTTGTTTTATGAAAAGAAAGTATGATGTGTAGCCCTGAGGTGCTTTGCAAAATGTCAAACAATTTATGACAAGGATAATAGTTTTCCAGGACCTGTCACAGAACTTCTTTTCCTTTTCAAATATTTAATGATACTGACTTTGATGTACTTGTTTTGAAGCTGCCTCAGGATCTTAACCCTCACTTTTTGTTTACACAAATGATGTTTAACATTAGATTAATTCAACTTTTACAGCCTTTGTGGGAATACGCAAATGTGTTCTTGCTGTGGCTCAATATTGTTTGAGAACAGGTGTGGGAATGGAACAAAGCAGTATTCGTGATCACTGTTAATGACACATTCTTATCTTATTATTTCTGTTGTCTGTGGTGTGTAATTAACAACCAACTTTCCATCGGTCATGAGGAAACACCCTTGTTTGTCAGAAGAAGTGAGCCATTCCCTTAGGTTCCCTTGGATGTAAATCACTTTCGAAAGGTATTTCTTTGGACTGTCTGCCATGGTGTTTTTTTCATTTCTAACTAGCTCCGAAATGTATGGAATGATGTGTGTTGAAGCGTCTATTGAAAGGGTAATTCCCCACTGGTATGAAAGTCTGCGATGGTTGATGGAATTAAAAGCGTATGAGAACATTCTTGGCAAAAAATGTGGACGTTCTAGTTCTGATGCTACCTGAACAATTAAGGATGGGCCTGTTGATTCTCGGGGTGAGTTCTTAGATAAGATTGGTGCTCTTTTCAGATCAAGGGAAATATCATTTCATTGTACAGCACAGGCCACAGGGTTTTACAAAGAAAGGCAACATTAGTCGTGTAATACTACAAAACAAAAGCAAAACAAGAGAAAAACTGTAAAAACACAAAATCGCTTTGTTTCTTCAAACAACGACACTCTCATTTGAGTGTGCTGTCAGATTGATTAAAGAGGACATATTCTGCTCACTTCCAGGTTTCATATTCTAATTTTATGAATGCAAATTAGAATTGAGAGTTATGTCTCCATGCTGTAATGTTCAAAGAGCGCTTTATTTTTCTCATACTGCCTGTGCTGCAGCACTTCTTTTCACCCTCTGTCTGAAACCAGAGCCCAGTCAGTTGGTTAGCTTGCCGACTGTTGTGATTGGTCAACTGTTAAGAGTTGTTTCAGAAATGTCCCACCCCTTAGCCTATCATGTACAATGTGTTGGTGCGCTGGCTAATAGAAGCTCTAGTGTTACATAGTGATGTCACTATGGTGCTGTTTACACGAGAATGCAAACGGTTGTATCCGCTACATTTCTCTTTCGTATAGCCCTTTCGTTCACACAAGGCCGTAACGGAAATGCGGAAACGGACCCCGCAAACGATAACGGGGTCCCAAGGTGTGTAGATCTGCAAACGGAAGGCTCTGGGGGGCCAAACGGCTCCGTGTGTACGCCCTATACGATCATTTCCTGATAACGATGAAGCCATAGCCCCGCCTCTCCCCACCTCTGCTGCTCACTGCTGTAGCATGGTCAGTAGCTACTGACCATGACCATGATACTGACATGATACTGACCATGTTAGTGCAAAATCTACAGCTCCTCTACCACATCAGCAACAAGTGGACATGGAGAATTACATGAACTACATGTTGCTAAATCCACCAGAAGGACAACCATGGCAACCATGCTCGGGGGTCTTCTTCACTGCTTTTGGTGTATTTTGTGGCAGAAGTACAGCGCCACTTACAGGCCCGGCGTATGTACTACAGCGTGTCCAGCGCTCCCGAGCGGTCTCGTGTGAACGGAAGACTTTTTTGATATCGTATTCGGTTTGTTTGCGTTTCGTATGCGTTTGCATGTAAATGGGGTCTATGTTACTGAAGTAAACAAAGGAGTCCAATGGAGGCATTTCAGGCAGGGGGGGGGAGTGTTTGGGAGAGAAACTCACTGTGGAGGGAACAAAGGGATTTTAGCCTTTGCTGACCATTTGCATACACTAAAACCTATAGAACACACTACAGGAAAGGAAGACTCAAAAAAGCACAATAGGGCCCCTTTAAACAAACCCTTAATCAAAAAATTGGAGATGAGTGAAACATTGACTTTGCTTCAGCACTACTGCATGACTGATGCTCTTGTGGAACACGGCCCTCAAGTGCAACAGCCCAATCCAGATGCCACATAAATAAATGATAATGATGTCCCAAATATGCAAAGTTTCTAATGAAATAGCTACTTTTCATTGAAGATGGTTGTCAATACTGAGCTAGTCACTAACTTTGCCTGTCTGCTGTTTGATGCTGGGCAGACAGCATACAGTGGGCTCTATTGTTCTCAATACAATCAGGCTGATGAGAGCTGTGAGACTCAACCAAACCAGAACAAATCAATCAGAAAAACAAAGCAGATTGGAAAGATGCTCAAACTGTCCACTGAGCTTAAATAAAACAGTAGAGCTGGCGGAATTCCTGTGGGTTTGCAATAACAAGGTTTGTACAATGACACTAATGGTTATTTTCAGTAGAACCTCATATGATGGATGCTTGGATTAGCACTTGACATACACAAATAAGCCATGCTTGTCGCAGGATGAGTGATTTGGCATTTCAAGACCCATTGTTATTGCGGTTTCTGTGTCTTACAATACCTTTAAACTGCAAGTAAAAGCACATGAAAATGCTTTGGCTGAACATTGCCCCTACAGCAAAGTCTGGTAAAGAGTTTATGTGAGGATAATCCTTTTTGTAGTTTTAAACAACAATACCTTGCAATTTAGTACAAGGTGTTTGTAATGACATCATGTACAGACAAAAAGCTTCTGGCATGGAGTTTGTTTTACAACAGTTGGATAATGGATCAAAGTGTTGTATGTTATTATAAGGGGTGTTTCTTTTCCTTCTTTTGGCAGTCAAATACTTAAAAGGATCCTTGTATAGAAAATGTGGGATCACAAAAGGCACGATCAAAGCGCCCACCCTCACGGAGAACAGTCAGAGGAATGTCCAGTCGCAGGGGTCAGGATCAGTGTAACCTATAATCTGAGGACGTTTAGTTTGTATCCACTTGTAGACAGTATTTTACTCTGAAACCTGCACCACTGCTCCTTGAATTTGCCTAACAAGTCACTACCTGCTTGTCACTGTAGCCTGCAGTTACGTGATTCCCCTTCGCCTAACCCCAAATGTCATACGACAGAGAGCAGGAGACGTCTTGGATCTTTGTGGGAGCAACATGACAGTTTAAAAAACAGGCTCGGTGGCATTCCCTGCAGCCACAGCTTAAATAATTAGTCCCAGACACTGACTACAGAGATACCTGCTACGCCCTGAAAGGTGCTGCTTTTCCGGGATTTTACCTGACAGCGTTATTAATCATTTTAGTCTTGCCAACAGGAAGCCACCTTGCTGAGAGGGTGTGATGACGGTAAGTGTCCCAGCTGATAGCCAGCTTGTGTGTTTGAACACATTTCGACACATTTCATTTCTTCACTGTGCTTTAACTGATCCTCTTTCTATCCATTAATTAGGGATTCAAAGCCGAACCCTGGCAAACTGTCAGCAAAACCACATGAGAAAGTAAGCTCCTCCTCTATCTCGATTATCTGCGTAGAGAATACAAGTCTAGACAGATAATATATTTGTACAATGGTTGTAGCAGATATAAGTACTGACTCCGCTCTGTATTAATAATCCTCACATCCTAAAGTCTAAAGTCAAAGTTGAATCTTGATTGGGCCAAATGTGACCCTGAGTGACCCACAACAATTATGCTGGGTCTCCCCACTTTTATTTTTAGAGACCTTCAGACTTGGCTAATATTGTCAAAACAGTTTTGTAGTGTTTATATAGCTGTTGTGGAGGATATCGTGAAGCCTTGTTCTGATAAAAAAAAACTAGAGCATATTTATTATATAATTTTAACTTGAAACGGGTCACGGGAGACCCGAACACAACATAAGGGTTAAATATTTTCTGTGCAGTTTTGATATCTGCCTGTACAAGTTATCTATGAGAATATTCTAATAATCCAGAAGGCTGTGAGCAAGTAGATATTGAATGGTACATTTTATTATTGAGAAGATTAAACCTTTGGCCCAGACAGAAACAAACACTCAGCCGAGACTGTTATTGAGCAAGAGGTAACCCTGCACAAAGTGTGTGTTACTTGTGTGTAGCGACAGAGATTTCACATGAATTATAGTACATGCAACCTCTTATTAAAGTACCACTCTAACGCACACATACACTCACACAGGTCCTGTCATTGTGTCTCCCTGAACATTCCCTCCACAGCTTGTGGTGCTGCCTGTTTGAAAGCGGCACAGTAATCCTGGATCAGAGAGAACAAAGGGCCCCAGAGTGCTGGTGATGTAAGCACTGTGTCCACTGCTTGCCCCCCCACAACTGCTCTCCCCTCTCCCACATGCTGCCTGCCCAGGGGATGAGGTGAGACAGGGAGGAAGGTCCCTGTCGTGGAGGATCCCGAAGAGGCAACCGGTGTTAGCGGCAGGCTAACGGCAGTCTGTGTGCTGTCTCAGGGCCGCTGCTGATGACCTGGGACCCAGTCGGAGAGGAGAATGTTTTGACCGAATCGCTGTACAGGAATGTGGCTAAGCTGTGGGGAGTGGTGCATCGGCTCAGTGTGACCAGCAGAATAGACCACGGGACTTTTATTGCCTCTTTACTACACTTTCCTTGGAAGGCCACGATGCCAAAAGTGAGTATCACTGGGTAAACATTTACCTAGTTAACGCCTTGTGTGATCTAAAAATGGGTGTCGAACTATTTGCTTTTATATCTTTGTATGTGCAAGAAGTCTTTAGCGGCAGTGTGTTTTGGCCACCACAGGCACTACAAGCCGTGTCATTTGACTATATGGAAATGTGAGCGCCTGCTTGTGTCTGTGGACATTCAGGTTGGCGCTCTCTAAGTTCCCCAATGGACTCGATGCAGGACTCAAGTCGCACCATGGGGGGTCTGAATGCCCGTCTGAAGGGCTTCTTGGAGCAGGTGAACAGGCTGCAGGAGGCCAACCAGCGGCTGGAGGCTCAGATCGCAGACTGGGGGGCCAGGAGCCCGCCACGCTCCCAGGACTGGACCCAGCAGGAACAGACTGTCAGCGAGCTCCGTGCCCAGGTCAACATCTATTTGTTTGTGGTTTTTTTATCAGATAGTTATATGAAAATGATTTGGACTTTTTAAAAGTGTTACAAATGTCCCTGCTCTTTGCAGCACCAAGATATGACAGTGTTGCTGCAGTGCTCTCTCCACTCCAGGTTGAATCATTATGCTGGCGTTATGATCCATTACATCAGCCATATTGGTTGGCAGATAACAGGAGCAGGTGTGTGTAGTCACACAGCAAAGACTGCAGTCACAACAGAGACACAGCAGATTACCAGTCATGCATGCAGCATCATGTAAATGGCCTCAAGTACACGTTCACTTAAAGAGTGGAGAAAGTGGATTAAGGGCTGAGGCCCAACCGCCTCAGGGCTGGAGCTTTCACTTTTCAACACTTTCCTTTATTTAGAACCACCATGTAACATTTGGGGGTGAGAATGGAAAACATGTTTTTCATTTTTACATTAATGCCTTCCATGATCCTGGCAATTGCTGACATTCTTTATGAATTACTCTATTGTGTGCTGATTATTTTTGATCTGTGATAGAAAAGTAGGTCAACACAGGTAATTAACATTTCAGTCTGATTACAGTGCGGATGAAAAGATAGAGATAGTAGAGATAGATGTTTCTTTTATCAAAGTAAAATGCTACTAAGCCTGCCTGCATGTGGCTAATATTACTTAAACATAGGGTTGGGGTTAGGGTTAGGGTTAGGGTTGTGACTGCTGCAGCAGTTTTGTTAAAACCAAAGACATATTTTTGGGTAACATTGGTGACGTATTGTTGCACTGTATAGGGGCCATGCTGGGGACCATTTCTTCCTTTCTTCCTTGACTTCTTGTTCATGTTTCTTGTTGCAACGGCGTACCCGCAGTTAGATGTCATTGTTTTGCAATGTGCAACTGTCCCTAGTAACAACAACTCTTAAAACTCATTAAATTGGTGCTGAAATGTGATACAAGGGCAAGTGTATACAAGTTAAATGGGGTAAACATGGCCTGGCATCTATGAAAGGTGTACAGTAAATGGCTGTTGACTATTAGGGAGTTGTATTTACTGTATTGACTCCAGTTGGTTAGGAGGATTTAGCAAATCTTTTTTGATATATTAAACCCTTTTCAAAACTGGATACTGAAAGAAAATGTATTTGTTCTGCGAAATTGTCTTTGTTTTCACAAGACTGTTTCCGTTCAAGTAATCCATAAGCAACCACAATGTAAGTGCTGAAAGTTGTACACTATTAGTCCATAAGGTCAAAGGTAACTCCACATCAAACAAAGCAGACCTGCCTGTCATGATAATGGACCAGAGCCAGAAACCTTTGATAACTTTAAAGGCCATTTCAGTATACCATTAACTCCAACAGTTATGGTGTTCTCACATTAGCTGACTAACTGATCTCTGGGTTTAACATCACTTTCTGCTTGAGTAAATGTCACTGACAGACGTTGTAATGACTTGTTTCATACTGCGTCACCCACCTGGTCTTCAAAGTTTGGCTGCTGTTCCCATGACTGTGACAGACACCAGAGCAAATAGATAGTTTTATTGTTCCCTGATCTGAAAAATGCTTTCAAACTAACATCTAGGATTACCATGCTAATTATCCTCTAGTCTAAAGAACTCCATTGTGTCATCTAATTTAGAGCTCAGAAGTTTAAACCAGGAAGACTTAAGTGCTGATCCTGACTCACAAATAAAACATCTACATAATTAATGTTTATGATATGAATGTTGTGGAAAATTCCATGTTATCTTTGGCTGCTGTTGGACCTGGGTGCGTCTTCTTCTGAGATGGTTGCACTCTTAAGAAAAGAAAGGCAAGTTTATTTATATAGCACTTTTCAACACAAGGCAATTCAAAGTGCTTTACAAAAAATGAAAGACATTAAGAAAATGGCATTTAAAATCAGTCATTAAAAAGAAAAGATAATAAAATAAACATTAAAAGAAAAAATACATGGATAAAAGTTACAGTGCAGTCTAAGATATGAATAGTTCAATTAAAAGCAGCGACAAAAAGAAAAGTCTTCAGCCTGGATTTAAAAGTAGTCAGAGTTGCAGCGGACCTGCAGGTTTCTGGGAGTTTGTTCCAGATATTTGGAGCATAATAACTGAACGCTGCTTCTCCATGTTTAGTTCTGACTCTGGGGACAGAAAGCTGACCAGTCCCTGGAGACCTGAGAGATCTGGATGGTTCATAATTTAGCAGGAGGTCAGAAATGTATTTTGGGCCTAAACCATTCAGTGCTTTATAAACCAGCAGCAGTATTTTGAAATCTATTCTTTGACACACAGGAAGCCAGTGTAAAGACTTCAGAACAGGAGTGATGTGATCCACTTTCTTAGTGTTAGTGAGGACTCGAGCAGCGGCGTTCTGAATCAGCTGCAGCTTCCTAATAGATGTTTTAGTGAGACCTGTGAAGACACCATTGCAGTAGTCGAGTCTACTGAAGATAAAAGCATGGACAAGTTTTTCCAAATCCTGCTGTGACATTAGTCTTTTAATCCTAGATATGTTCTTTAGGTGATAGTAGGCTGATTTAGTAACTGTTTTAATGTGACTGTTGAAACTCAGGTCAGAGTCCATGACTACACCTAGATTTCTGGCTTTATCTGTTGTTTTGAACATTGCACACTGAAGCTCAGCGCTAACTTTTATACGTTCTGCCTTGGCTCCATAAACCTTTGGACCGCTCTTTTTTAAGAGCAGTTTAATGACTGCAGTTTTCAGGGCGAGTGAAGAGACTTGTTTACAAAGGGAATAAACGTGTGTAAGCATGTGTGTGTGTGTGTGTGTTATAAAAGTCAAGGACCTACCTTTTTCTACTTGGATTATGTACTTGGAATTAAGAATACTTATGTCAAGCCTTAACAGAGATAATCAAATTCAATTGGAAATAATTGTACATGTTACTTACTTACTCACGTTTCTGTACAACTTTCAGTATCAGGTTGTTCATACAGGAAGATTATTCTTACCATGAATGTTCCTCGTTACACTTTAAACTTTAGTTTCCTGATCATTAAAACAAATATATATTTATTTTTAACAGTTTATATATCTTGAATCTGATTATTATTTATTTTTTAAAACAGGTTAATAATTTAAAAGTATCAAATATGTTGTATTCAGGATATACCAGTTTTGGGGATTACCGTAATACATATAATGGTATTACATATTCAGGATGAAAAAAAGGTTGCTCTACAAATGGGGTATTACTAGCAGGATTACAATCTTACTAAAGGGCCAATATGTAGAAATACATATTGTTTTTGCACTTTCCCTTATCTAATCTTGCCGTTTCTTTTCTCCATTTTTGTCAGGTTGGTAACCTGCTGATGGAGAATGCCCAGCTGGCATTACAGTCTGAAAGCATGAAATCCAGAGCTGCTGCCATCCAGGCCAGGTCAGCTGGATTTCACTCTACTTTCCCTGAAAGCTCTAATGCACCTCTCCTCATTCAGTACAGCCTGGGGCTCATTGATTAGCCTATCAAGCATGTTCACTACCCTGCTACCATTTTCAGGTTTCATATTGGTATTCTGTGCCTCTACTGTGACATGTCTCCACACTTTAATGTTAAAAAAAGCTCATTATTTTTCTTATTCTGCCTTTTCACCCTCTGTCTGAAACCAGAGCCCAGCCTGCTCTGATAGTGATGTCGCTATGTAACAGAAGTAAACAAGGGAGTCCAATCTTGGAGTTTCAGGCACAATAAGCGAAGCAAAGGTGTAGAATAACTACATATCGCTTTTCCAGTTATACCTGTTAGGCTTCCCGAGAAGTGACTGGAGATGAGAACCCGCTATGCAAGCACTAAAACTGAGACAGTGGTGAAGTGTCAAAAAAGGCTTTATTTTGTCCACAACACTGACAAGGAGTTGACGAAGAGAACGTAGAGGGAAGACGTGGAGCTGGGCTGACCAGGAGGGGAGGCTGGACGTGGATCTGGAACAGGAAAAACAAGCAGGATTAGGAAATAATTTCCTTTCACAAGGAGCATCAAAAAGTCACTAGGAAAAACACTAGGCCTGGACGATAGTTTACCACTGAAGAATAAACGAAGAACTGGCGAAGTCTGAGGATGGGAACCAGGGTTTTAAGCAGGTGCAGGTGAGTGGTGGCAATCAGTGAGATGAGCAGCAGCTGAGGAGAGTTGGCGGGAATCGAAAGTAGGACAGCCACGCCCAGCCAGGAAGACAGACACACAGATAAACAGACACAGAAGGGGGAAAAGAAGGAGGAAGTACTGCAGATCCTCACAATATCTCACACAGGCTCCGCCCTCTACTGGACTCTATGGCTACTACTCTCTACCATGCTATGCTAGCATTCACATACTGAGTTGCATAAACGTAGCTTACCTGAATGCGCGCGCAGGCCCACAGTATATAAGGCGGCTATGCCTCCTGACTGTCATCCTTTTTCTCTTCAGCGAGCAGGACAAACAACTGAAAAGCTAAACGTGATAAGAGGAAAGAATAAGAAAAGTAATGGATTCACCACTCCTTGAGCCCCGGCCTTGCCCTACATGTCCTGGTTTAATTGCGGGCGCTGATCCCCACCGCCTTTGTTTCGAGTGTTTTGGGCCTGACCACGCTGTGGATGGCGTAAAACATTCCCCGTCCTGAAATGCCTGCCGTTCGCTCCCGCGGCTCAGACACCAGCATCGTCAGGAGCACTTCCTGGCACACTATGTCTCGCCGGACGAGGTGCAGGACCAGGAGGAACTCGATGCGGTTGAGATGGAGGACCAGGAGGTGGCCGGGGTGTGTCTGTCTGTTTGCGGTGTGGCCGTGGGTTAATGCCACAGCATGCCAGTTGAAACAGTGAACGATCGCTATTGTGTACTTGTACTCTTAGGATGTAATGGTATTATACAAAAATATTGTAGGAGCACAGAAACAGTGTTCAAATTCTGCTTTTACAAACTTATTTTGGTTGTGCTTACCTTGCAAAGTAATGTTATAAGTGTCAAAGGAATGTTTTAATGTAAATATTAAGGATAATATTGTAGCGTGTCCAAGTTAATAGTTATTTCAGTTATCAGATGTGCACAGTTTAGTACATTTGTAAAGTTATTTAGGCAATGTTGTTTGTGGGAGTTATGGAGAGACCGCCCCTTCCAGGTGTGTGTGTGCATTCTCCGGTGTGTGTGGAGAGAGTATACGAGACGGTAGGAGTTGTGTTCGAGTGTGGGGAAAAGTCATAATGAGTGTTATACTATTGATTGGTTCTGTAAGGCATGGCTGTGGCCGTCAATACCAGAAAATAAAGAGAACGTTTTCGACATTGAAGGCTCGAGTGATCTGTCATCTTGAATAGCGGTGAACGCTACAATATGAACAGGCTCGTGCTTGGCCCACTGATGTTGTTTGTTTATTTATTTTGAAAATGAACTAGCAACGCCGTGCTGTCATATAGCAACTGCTAAGCTACTGCAGCAAAAAAATCCTGGCGCCGCCCATGCTATGCAAGGACAAGTACTCGAAGTGGTTACCTGTTATAAATACCTAGGTATCTGGCTTGATGATTGTCTTACTTTTAAACTTCAGGTCATTAATCTGCTTAAAAAGCTGAGGGTTAGACTAGGTTTGTTTTTCAGACACAAGTCCTGTTTCTCTTTTGAGGCCAGGAAAAGGCTAGTCACTGTGACCTTTTTACCTGTGCTGGACTATGGTGATTTGATCTATATAAATGCACCTGCCCATTGCCTGGAAAAGTTAGATGCCGCCTATCACAGTGCCCTGAGATTTGTTACTAACTGTAAAGCACTTACTCATCACTGTACCCTGTATGCCAAGGCAGGTCTGCCTTCACTAACTGTACGGAGGCTCAGTCATTGGTACATGTTCATCTATAAAGCCATGTTGGGTAAACTACCTTTTTATATCTGCTCTCTGATCTCTCGACGAATTGAAAGTACATATTGCCTGAGATCTCATGTTTTATTAAATGTGCCAAGTGCTAGGACTGTCTTAGGGAAGAAAGCTTTTAGTTGTGCAGCTCCACTAAATTGGAACAGTCTGCAAACATGTTTAAAACTGAGCACTTTGGTTCCCCTGCATCATTTTAAAACTCGGCTGGGTGACATGCTGTTTGATATTCATGGTACCTGTCACTGTAAATAGAGTTTGTAAACTGTACCCTGCACATTATGTTGTTTGTCATCCTTATTGTTGTTCTGTTGTTTTTATGATGTTACATGTGTAACCAATGTGCTGCAGGTCACCCTTGAAAAAGAGATCTTTTGATCTCAAGGCGCTTCACCTGGTTAAATAAAGGCTGCAAACAAACAGTTATGTAATGCACTGTTGTTGGGGGGAGAGACCGCCCCTTCCATATGAGTGTTTGTGTACGGCGGGCATGAGGCGTGCATGACGGGACGAGTTGTGTTCATATGTGGAAAAGTCATACTCAGTGCGGGGAGCGCTGGCTTTATTGCTACTGTATCCGTAGCAGCCCACGCAATAGTTGGGACTGTGTACTGACGTCCGTAAAAAAGGTTTGCCCCCCCAAGCGCAAATGTCAAACTCCGCCTATGAGCAGTGAAAACGTGCACTTATTAACACACACAGTTGCATATTTGGCTCAAAAAGCGTGGAATGTTGGTTACTTTCTCCATCTAGGACAGTGGTCACCAACCTTTTTAAGCCCAAGATCACCGACCTTAGCCTAGGCTAGGTGAAAGGCGAGATCTACCTATTGCAGAATTGAGTGAAAAAGACGGCCCAGACAGTGCTTCCAATTTGAGGCCTTTTATATAGGCTAATTGCATCTGAATTACTCTTACAATGAAGGCTCCATAATCAGCTCACGGCATATAGGCAGGGGTAAAGTGCTATTTTTTATGAGTGCGGGGCGGACCTCACCTCCTCTTTTAAATATTGAAGTTGAAAGCATCAATCTGGTGCACTTTGAGAGCAACATGAAGAGATCTATGGATACCTCTCTCAGCACCCATATGAAACAGAACTGTAAACAGATTTTCTTTTTCTTTATGGATATTTTACAAATCACTCCCCTTTTAAACTCTATTGTTGTTTTACTGCCATATAGTATTTCATACCTGTTTTTCATTTATTCTCTTATTGTTTGTATAACTATAATGATCATATGAAGGTGTGCCGCGGAAATAATCTTTTGAATAATTTGTGACAAAACCGTTCTAAACACTCAGAGAGTCCTTTAGCTCACCTGAGCCCCACAGTCTGACAGGGGAGGACTCTCCTCCAGCTTGTTGTGGAAACAGCTCCTTATGTCCGTTAGTGCAGCTAGCTAACCAGATGCTAACATCACGGTCCCCGCTAGCACCGGTCCCTCTCTCTCTCTCTCTCTCTCTCTCTCTCTCTCTCTCTCTCTCTCTCTCTCTCTCTCTCTCTCTCTCTCTCTCTCTCTCTCTCTCTCTCTCTCTCTCTCTCTCTCTCTCTCTCTCTCTCTCTCACACTAAATGCTCTCTTGCCACACACACACAGAGCCGAGCTTGAATGACACAAGCACACGTGTATTTCCATGCAACTCTCTGATTGGTCTGGTGACTTGCCTCTGTTGCATTCACTGAACACGGGAAATTGCATCCCTGCCGTCCTCTCTTGTGTCATGATGAGATTCACGTAAAGCACGGTTAATGTATTATATTATTGAGGTGTCTCAAATATACGTCAATCAAGTGGCACCTGCTAACAGGGTGGTGGATTTTCGTTGGATTTCGCTCTTGAGGAAGTGTTATTGAAAATGCTGTATTCTCCGCTAGAGAGCTTCACCTCAGCCATTTCGAATGTGGCGCGCACAGCAGCAGATTGATGCGCTGCAGAGGTTATGATTATGCGCGGTCCCGCGGGGGAGAGGTCTGAGGATTTAAACATTAAACTAAATTATTATTATTTTTAATATATTTATTATGCAACACCCACGTCCCGACCCGCATCATCTTTGTTTTACCCAGAACCGAACCCTGAAAAAAGCGTTTGAAAAGATACCACCCGCGAATCACTTTTTTTGCGGGTCACCCCCAGGTCGCCGCTTGGCGCCGTG
This sequence comes from Gymnodraco acuticeps, assembly GCF_902827175.1. NCBI lineage: Eukaryota > Metazoa > Chordata > Actinopteri > Perciformes > Bathydraconidae > Gymnodraco > Gymnodraco acuticeps. The sequence continues at coordinate 1,796,516 of NW_022991325.1, read as the reverse complement.
GTATCATGGATGTATAATAAGAACTGGATACAGCGTGGGAGGCGGGGCCTAATTCATTCCTATGAGAGTTGCTCATTAGCGCATGATGACAAAATGGCCCAACTTTTGAGAGAGTGAAACGTCACAGATTACCCGGCATGCCTGAGAAGTACCCGTATGTGCACTCATAGAGCATGCGCAACTTTAACCACGCCGCCCAAAAGGCTCGTTCACATTAAGCATGTGAAATTGCGTACACGTAACAGCACCGCGCGTTCATGACAGCATGGTACTGGATTTATATTAACGAGGCGACAGTTAGCAGCTAGCGGCTAGCTAGTAAATTATGCTAAATTACACATCAATCGTTATGTACTTTTATATTACGCTGACATCAGGATCTAGTGATATCCAAGCAACAGAGCTTCATTTAGCATGATACTTGTGTGGGTTGTACATGAAACCACTTGGTAATATATACAAATGTATATGTTGAAGCCTGTTATGATCAATTGTGAGTTAAAACTTTATCTAAAAAGTGAAGCTGATGATGGATTACTGTGGTGGAGTTAAAAATAACAATAGCCTATTTCTTTTTGAAATGTGATGGAGTAAAAGGATAGTAACTGTGATTATTCATGTTAAGTAGCCCACAAGTAACTAAAACAATTGCAAGTGCAATAAGAAGCTACAGGAACGTTAATCTACGTCGGTAATATTAACTTTATTTAATACAACATTTACGGTACAAGATTTACATCATACAGCCCATGTAGTATAATATTTTACAAATGATGAATTACAGCAAACATGTGCAATATATCCATTATTACAGCTCCGTGGGCTGGCAGTAAGGCGATATGGTCCGTTCTTATTGTGCATCCATGGGTAAAGATAAACGCATGTAGTGCTGAACACATAACATGAGCGTGCCGGGCGGCGCGGTCCCGTGGGTTAGATGCGCGTTCATAATGCCGAGGGAACTAACTCTCAGAATAACGTTATTAGCACATTTTTACAACTTGAGGAACGAATGTTTTTAATAAGGGCTATACAAGTGTTCATACTGGGTAGTTTATTTAGTTTTAAAAAAATTATCCAACGAGTTACAGACCACTCTTTCCCCATGTAAGTCAATGGGAAAAAGCGTTTCCGGGCCCAGCAACCTAAAGGAAGTGTAGTACCGCCGTTTGACCAGCACGAATATTCTCATCAGACTCCGGCGCACTTCCTGGGGGCTTGCGTGGTATGTAGAGGTGACAGATGATGGTGTGCCAGGTGTGGACGGTTCCTCAGGTCTGGGGGGCGTTGTCTCTGGAAGCAGGTGCAATAGGGGCGTTACCCACTCTGGACCAACCTCTCCAGGCTTGGCTCCTGAGAGGGACAGGCTGAGACGGGAGGGGCTGTCTGACAAAGTTATTCAGACTATCCAACAGGAGCAGGATCCACCACAGCCTGTTACAGGCCAAAGTGGTTGGGATTCCAGCGGTGGTGTGAAGAAAGGAGTCTAGAGCCTCTATCGTGTACGCTGGGCTCTATTCTGTCCTACTTACAGATACTGGTGGACAGGGGGCTTGCTCATTCCACAATTAAAGTGTATGCAGCAGCCATTTCGTCCTGCCATGAGGGATTTGGCGGCAGGTCAGCCTTCAGTCAGCCGTTTATGACGCGGTTTTTGCAGGAGGTCAGGAGACAGCGCCCAGTGGTGCACGCCTCCGCCCCGCAGTGGGACCTGCCGTTGGTGCTCGAGTATGGAGTCAGATTTGGGTCAATATTCTAGCGCGCAAAACAAGCTACTCACGAGCGGAAAATGTGCTTTTACACGCGCATTAAATGACCCTCGCGCGCAGATTAAACCCTCGCGTGCAGATTAAACCCTCGCGCGCAGATTAAACCCCCGCGAGCGGCTATGCGCTCGCTCGCGAGAGAGACAGCCCTCTTGCTCGCTCGCGGAGTCTGTCTGTAATATATATATATATATATATATATATATATCTTAATGCATTTTATATAAAACAATATATTTTTGAGTGGGCTGTATCTGTCGAAAACTGCTGTATGCACCTCCCTTACGAAATGAACTATAAATGAATTATAGTATTACTATAGTATACTATAAGAGTTGTTTAGTGTCCTTTAGTAAGTTTGTAGTGTTCTGTAGTATTTTTCACCAGCTATTGTATTACAATAGTTTTTTCTGTAGTGCCATTGTATTAGCTATAGTAGCCCTATACTATTTCAATAGTAATACTATGTATCTAGATCTTTGTAGTATTCCTATATTATTTTAAATAATATAACTATAGTATAATATATAGTGTTTCCGTAGTTGTTTTTTTAAACACACTATAGAACACTCCTAATAGCATGATATTGTCATAGTGAATGCATTTTATTACTATAGTGTTTGTAAAAGTATTACTATAGTGTTTTTGTTGGTGTTTCCGTATTAAGACTATATTATTTTAAATAGTACTACTATAGTATAATATATAGTGTTTCTGTAGTTGTTTTTTGAACACACTATAGAACACTCCTATAGTAATAGTATGATGTTGTCATAATGAATGCATATTATTACTATAGTGGTTGTAAAAGTATTGCACTCCTAGAATTAATGTGTAATTTTTTTATATCAAATTAATTTATATATATATATTAGCTGTACACTTTACGAATATAATAGTTTTTTATGGACAACTTTACCAATCAATCTCGTCCAACTGATCTTGCAGCTGTCACTCCTCGGCTCTTGGTAGTTCAGGCATTTATCAAACCTGGCAACTCCGGGGTTCCTGGCAGCTGTCAATCAAAGTCCAGTGGCTCCGCCCCAAAGTATCAGAAACTTTTCACGCACGTGTAGACAGACTCCGTGAGCGAGTGAGGCTGACACTCCCGCGAGCGAGCAAGAGGGTTTAATCTGCGCGCGAGGTTCATTTCATGCGCGTGTAAAAGCACATTTTCCGCTCATGAGTAGCTTGTTTTGTGCGCTAGAATATTGACCCAAATCTGACTCCATCCTCGAGGCTCTGGTCACAGAACCATTTGAGCCTCTGGAGCTCTCCTCCCTAAAGGCACTGTCATGGAAGACAGCGTTGCTGCTTGCCTTGACTTCGGCCAAGAGAGTGTCCGAGCTGACCGCTCTGTCGGTGCACCCGAGTTGCCTTTTGATCCGGGGTGACCGTAGCAGGGCGACACTCAGACCGAACCCCTCCTTTGTTCCCAAGAACCTAAGGAGTTTGTTCAGGTCTTTACGTATGGGTTTAGTACAGTAGGTATCTGACCCCCCTCTGGGACATAGTCTACTTATGTTTTTCCCATGCTCCTTAGGGACTCGGGGAACATGCTGCGCAGTAAACTCCATACAGAGGCTCTGTATCCTCACTATTTTCCATGCACACTCTACACGAGGTAAGCGTGTGTGAGTGTGCTCTATCCAAGCTGCGGCCCCGACTTCTCCACGGTCACAACCGGATGAGAGGAAGTTGGGGTGCGGTGGCTGTTAACCAAAGGCCGGTCAGGGGAAGTGTGATGGGTCGATGTTGTTGGACGACAGGGCGTTTATCCATCAGGGCTCCACCCTCTACTGGACTCTATGGGTACAGTGGGTGGAGATATAATGGGGGGTTACGTATTGTAACACTAGTTATATAAGCGCAGGCGGAGCCCTCTACCTGGGGGCCCTGTCTTTCCTATGCCGCTCGCTGAAGAGGGTGTAGGATGACAGTCGGGAGGCGTAGCCGCCTTATATACTGTGGTCCTGTGTGCGCATTCAGGTAGGCTCGCTCCGATTGGCCGGCTACGTTTATGCAACTCAGTATGTGAATGCTCGCATAGCATGGTAGAGAGTAGTACCCATAGAGTCCAGTAGAGGGCTCCGCCTGTGCTTATATAACTAGGGTTACAATACGTAACCGTGTAAGTTAGCGCTGAGCTTCAGTCTGCAATGTTCAAAACAACAGATAAAGCCAGAAATCTAGGTGTAGTCATGGACTCTGACCTGAGTTTCAACAGTCACATTAAAACTGTTACTAAATCAGCCTACTATCACCTAAAGAATATATCTAGGATTAAAAGACTAATGTCACAGCAGGATTTGGAAAAACTTGTCCATGCTTTTATCTTCAGTAGACTCGACTACTGCAATGGTGTCTTCACAGGTCTCACTAAAAAATCTATTAGGAAGCTGCAGCTGATTCAGAACGCCGCTGCTCGAGTCCTCACTAACACTAAGAAAGTGGATCACATCACTCCTGTTCTGAAGTCTTTACACTGGCTTCCTGTGTGTCAAAGAATATATTTCAAAATACTGCTGCTGGTTTATAAAGCACTGAATGGTTTAGGCCCAAAATACATTTCTGACCTCCTGCAAAATTATGAACCATCCAGATCTCTCAGGTCTTCAGGGACTGGTCAGCTTTCTGTCCCCAGAGTCAGAACTAAACATGGAGAAGCAGCGTTCAGTTATTATGCTCCAAATATCTGGAACAAACTCCCAGAAACCTGCAGGTCCGCTGCAACTCTGACTACTTTTAAATCCAGGCTGAAGACTTTTATTTTTGTCGCTGCTTTTAATTGAACTATTCATATCTTAGACTGCACTGTAACTTTGATCCATGTACTTTTTTCTTTTAATGTTTAATTGACTGCACTGTAACTTTTATCCATGTATTTTTTCTTTTAATGTTTATTTTATTAGCTTTTCTTTTTAATGACTGATTTTAAATGCCATTTTCTTAATCTCTTTCATTTTTTGTAAAGCACTTTGAATTGCCTTGTGTTGAAAAGTGCTATATAAATAAACTTGCCTTGCCTTGTAAGTAAGTAAAACTTTATTTATATAGCACCCTTCTCAACACGGATGTACAAAGTGCTTTACAGTACAGTACACAGGACACAATTCAAAGTACAACTATAACATGTAGAATAAAAGGCATAAAACAGCAGCAGATAATACATAGGATAAAACATACGACAAAACACCAATAAAAAAGACAGCCATTAACTCACCTCCTCCGACGACCCAAAGGCCTGTCGGAACAGGTGTGTCTTTAACTGCCCCTTAAAAATCTCTATTGAGGCAGAGGTTTTTATTATCTGGGGGAGTTTGTTCCAAAGCCTTGGGGCCACCACCTCAAAGGCACGGTCACCCTTAGTCTTTAGCCTGGTTCGGGGCACCCTTAGGAGGCCTTGCTCAGAGGACCTCAGGGCCCGGGTTGTGATGTGCGGGTGGATAAGGTCATTGATGTAGGCTGGGGCGTGGCCATGGACAGCTCTATGTGTGAAGACCAGTACTTTGAATTGGGTTCTGAGATGGACAGGGAGCCAGTGCAGGGCAGAAATAATCGGAGTGATGTGGCATGTTTTTTTGGACCGAGTCAGTAATCTGGCTGCAGCATTTTGGACCTGTTGTAACCGGTGTATTGATGTTTTGTTGAGGCAGGAGAACAGAGCATTACAGTAATCAAGCCGGGATGAAATAAAGGCATGGATAGCCATCTCCAGTTCTGCATTGGATAGAACCCCCCTGAGCTTGGCAATGTTCCTGAGATGGAAAAAACAGGTACGGGTCAGAAGTTGTATGTGTTTGTCTAGTAGCATAGACTGATCGAAGGTAACACCAAGGTTTTTTATGTTTGCCCTTATGTTACCACTGAATGAACCCAGATGGCTTGCTACCTTAGAGGCGATGTTATCAGCCGCCAAGATCAAGACTTCCGTTTTTGATGCATTGAGCTGTAGGAAGTTGCTTGACATCCACTCCTCAATTGCAGACAGACATGTAATGAGGGTGTTTACTTTTTCCATTTTGACAGGTTTGAAGGAGAAGTATATCTGGATATCATCTGCGTAACAGTGATACGAGACACCTTCAAATTGGCTAATTAAGTGGCCCAATGGCAGCATGTACAGGGCAAAAAGAAGGGGGACTAAAACAGAACCCTGGGGCAGGCCGCAGGATAGGGGAGTGCTATGTGATGAGAACGGGCCTACCGCCACAGAGAAACTTCTCCCACGTGTCACCTAACTCAGGCAGTTCCCGCCCTGTGGGCCAACCTGCATACACATCCAGGACGGGCTTTGTGTTGGCACTTTTCCTTATGTATTGATGCAGAGTGACACCGCAATTTTTTGTTTCTCTTTCTAGTTGTTTTGCGTCTCTTTACGATTGTATATCTTTTTGTAGTCATTTTGAATCCCTTCGTAGTTGTTTTGACTCTCTTTTCAGTAATTCTATGTTTTTTTGTTGTTGTTGTGAGTCTTTCGGCGCATTTCCACTATAGCGCGGAGCTCGCTTTAAGCGTGCCGAGACGTGCGGGGCCCGTTTTTGGTTGCGTTTCCACTTAGCGTAGTACCGGCTAGTTTCACAGTTTTTCTGGCCCCATAGAATTGAGGTTCTTTCCGGGCCAACAACCAGGCTGAGTCGGGCTGAGTATGTTAAACTAGAGAGAGAATCGCTGGCAAAGGGGCTACAACTACAACAAGATGAACATATTTGACCGTGATTTAATTGTAATACACGTTTCAAAATGATGCCGAAGTAACAACATACTGATACCAGTTAGTAAAAACTATGAATTAATGCTTTGACAAGTCTGCAGACAGACGGCAGGCGAAAAACCTTTTAAAATGCGTGTTGTCTAAATGGAGATTGGCTAAGCTAACGCAGTGTATGCTCCGACCGTCCACACTCACAACAACGGCCTATACAGACATAAAAAAACCAGCGACTGTATTCGCCATGACACAGGCAGTCTGTGGTTTGTTTGTTTAACTTTTGTCTAGTTTTTGAACAGATATGAGGAGCTGTGAGCTTGAGTGCTAACAGCTAACTGCTGATGTTGTTTTTCTCATTGAAGATGACGTCACGGCTCCGCCTACACTGTGTTACTATATAGATACTACCCCAGTTCCTAAACTGTAATGGAAATGCGCCATAAAGTGAGCCAGTCCTAACAAGGGAGGCCTAGCCATACCGAGTGAGGCCGTGTAGTGGAAATGCGCAATTTGTGTCTCTATAAACCTGTTATGTTCTCTTTGTAGTCTGTTTGAATCTCTTCCTGGTCCCTATTAGGAAACATTTTGTAGATGAAGGCCAAAAGGGGGCTATGGTTGGCCAGTTGAGTAATCCATCCAAGAAGATTGTCAAACACCAATATGACATCTTTCAGTTTAAACTACAATATTCCACCACTTAATGCACCAAATGTAAAAATTCATATTTTCTCTTTCCTTCCTGTGTTCAAACTAGGATTTTTTTGTATTTTCTGCATCCCATAGTACATCATTTTTCAATTAAACAAAGAAGGTGGCTTACTGTTTGTCTGTTGGAATCCTAGGTGTGAGACGGAGGAGATTACCACCCTGCGTCTGGAGCAGCAGGTGGCTGTGCTCAGGGAGTCCAAGAGGAAGGTAGACCAGAGCAGCACCACCCTGCAGGCAGACCTCCGTCACTCCATGACGGATCTGCAGGAGATGCACCGGGAGTTTGAGGTCACTAAATGTGCTGACATCTTTTTTACTCCTCTTCTTTTTTCCTTCCAAATCACCTCTCTCTCTTTCTTTCTGATGGTGTTATCGCATATGTATGCAGTCTCACACAGGCCTTCTCTGTAGAGTGGTGCATAATGAGTCCTAAAACCTGGAAATAACTTAGCATTTTACCATTTCTTGTCCCCTTGTTTCGTAGTCAACATTTTTGGAATGTTGTTGTGGTTAGAAGCCTGAAATAAGGTCTGTTGTTAAAATAAGCTTACAAGAGTTTTACTTTCTCTTTTTTTAGACATAATACAAATCAGTGAATACTCCACTCTTGGATGTCTAAATCATACAGTGTCATACAAATGGCGGATGCTAACAAGTAAACTAACAAATGTCATCAAGCATTAGCCGCCTTTAACTTGGCTTTACGTTAGCTTTTTACTTCTGGTGATTGCATTTGTTTCATCAATCACAAAGTGGGGTTAATATATGGAGATTATCCTGTTGAACAAAAAGTGATCATAAACACGCAAGCTCTTGATCCCACTGAGTAGAATAACTATCGTCCTATCTCAAATCTTTCTGTGTTATCAAAGATTCTTGAGTCCCTAGTTTCTACTCAGCTAAAACTTTTTTTAAATTCACACAACATCCTTAACCCTATGCAATCTGGATTCAGATCAAAGCACAGTACTGTAACTGCAGTCTGAAAGTCTTAGACGATATTAAGGCTGCTCTGGATAACAAATCTGTTTGTGTTGCATTGTTTATTGACCTAGCCAAAGCATTTGACTCTGTAGATCACCACATTCTGTCTAATGTTATGTTGATGTCTCGTTTATGTCATAACGCCATTTGCTGGTTTCAAAGTTATCTAACCGACCGTACTCAATGCGTCAGGTTGGGTAGTACTGTCTCTGACCCTGTCACCTTGGAGAAGGGAGTTCCACGGGGCTCTATTGACCGTCTACTCTTGCTCTATTTTTCTCTCTCACATCCACCTATCCATTCGCAAACAAGTTTCATCCCCCTCTTTGTCTTGTTTTCCTCTTCTCACTCTTCACATCATTCAGTCATCCCTTTTCTGTCTCCCCCCCCCTCTCTTTCCCTCTCCCTCCCCCCGCTGTTTGCAGGCAGCCCAGGCTCTGCAGCTGCAGCGGGCCGGCTCCTGCGATCTTCTGTTAGCAGCAGCAGGAGGGGAGTTGGAGGATGGCACAGCGATGGAGCTCACCCAGCTCCTCGACCGAATCACAGCGCAGTGCGACCAGGGAAGGAGTCCCAGCCTGGGGGCCGGGTCCAATCTGCTCCCTGGCTTCGCTGGGCCCAGCCACTCTGGGGAAGCAGCATCCAGGACACACGGAGGAGTTCTCAGTGATGTAAGAAGCCCGTCCTGCATCCTATCCTTTGTTTTAAGCTTTGTTTATGTTGCCCTGGCCCACTGCCAGCCAGACACACCTTCAGAGGCAGCTCCAGGCTCTCAGAGGCTGAGGGATGCTTCTTAAATGTTAGCCTTGTTTTTGACTGTGGTGGAAGGCTGCAGGGGTTACGTGTGTGTGTGTGTGTGTGTGTGTGTGTGTGTGTGTGTGTGTGTGTGTGTGTGTGTGTGTGTGTGTTGTGTGTGTGTGTGTGTGTGTGTGTGTGTGTGTGTGTGTGTGTGTGTGTGTGTGTGTGTGTGTGTGTGTGTGTGTGTGTGTGTGTGTGTGTGTGTGTGTGTGTGTGTGTGTGTGTGTGTGTGTGTGTGTCCGTCCGACCGACCGACCGACCGACCGACCATCTTGCAGATTTTTGTTCTTGATTGTCTCGTGACTGAATGTTTTACTATAGCACATATTTACAATATTGTGTTATGATCAGTTACTGGGTAAATGATCCCTGATCTTCATTAAATATTCATGAGGTAATTTACAATCTGAGCTTTGTCATGCAGAATTGTCATCTAGTGATAGCATTTCATTTTAAAGTAGGAACTGTTTTTAAAAAAAGAAAAAGGGGCAGTCTTTTATTTTCCCAGTGTGCACCAGCACAATGACTTTGGTCTAACATCGACAATAAAGTGCCTTGGCTAACTGCTGCAAGCTAGCACAATGCTGAAATGAAGCAGGTTTCATAAAATGATGTGGTTTGGATCAGACTTTTATTTGACTGTCCACCTACACAACGCTGCAGTCAAAAGCCTGCAGGATGTCCATAATCATCACAGGGGGATATTGACAGAGGAAACAGTGCTGTACTGTGAATGATACCAGGTCATCTGCTGGATATTATATAATGATAGTAAACAGATTTTGCTTCGTGGGAAGATTTTGATTGAAGATGCCAACATGTGCATGCAAGCTATAGTGAAAACTCTGACTTAGACAACAAAAGTACTTTCAATCTTCATTATTTTTAAGAGACCCTGTTTGAGTAAATGATACCCTGGGGAGTTATTTTTACACTAACAAACCGTACGAATGGATCGCTGGTGTTCTCTAATGTGTTTCTTCCTCATGAAACATTTGGCAAGATATATTGCATTCTTTACATTGCTTTGCTATTTAGTTACGTTAGAGACGTTTTTCCTAGGCCTTTGTTTTACAAAATGTGTTTCTAAGTGTGTTTGTTTGGTCATCATGTTTGTATAACTATTAAGTTATAGTATTTTCCTTCTACCTCGCCTCCTTGGGGCTTGGTTTTCAATTGTACAATATCAACTTCAGCAGAATAATGAGCTTTTGAAGCTTTAATGCATTCCCCAGAGGTCAAAAGGTCATTCTAGGCTATTAACAAACTACATCACGGTCACATGGCAAACACATTAAAAAAACTGTCGACTTTGAGACAAGGGAACCGAAAGTAGTAACATGTTAACTAATTTCCGGGTTTGAGGACTCGTTTCTGCACCACTATATATCCAGGAGAGGCTGCTTCGCACTTTTACTTCATTACATTTCAGGGCGACATATTGTTTTTACATTACATTATTGCTACTTTAAGTAGTTTCAGTAAGTACCTGATTAAATGCTTTGCTTGTTTGTTTGAGTTATCAATAAGGAGGAGGATCATATTGGCCTAATTGTGATTGTCATTTTACTTTTAACTAAAACATGCTTGATGCATTGAAACAGAATCTGAGCATCATTGGATTAATACAGTAAACAGAGATAACTTATTTAACTTAACTTCTTTTTCTTTAGTTTTTACTGTCACAATATTGTCATAACTGCGCTGAGGCAGCTTCTCCGCTTCACTGCGTTTGAACGGGATTAGAGGAGCTCCTAACAGCTGTACAGAGTACACACAGCTGTGTTTGCACACAGGCCTGGGGTCTGCTCTGCAGTCTGCTTACCTCCGCTGAAACACACACTACCAACAGCAGCACCTGCGGCCGCTTCACCTCTCGCTGTCTGACTGCAAGTGGGAAAGAATGGTTGATAATATTAATTATATTTATAAAGCACTTTTTTAAAAATCCTGTCAAAAGAATGATTGATACAAAAAACAAAAAACGATCACAAACAAAAAATCATCATGTTCAAAAAGTTTCCTTGTGTTATCACTTGAGGTTGAACATTACCGTAGGGGTGTCACCATTTTACTAATCTATATAAACAGATTCTTCACATTTGTAGGCAACAGGACAAGATCCTGGTATAACAAATGTTCTCGGTCAGTTAGTTTAGTATAGTAGTTAGTATCAACCTATCCTTTTTGAGCAATTTATGGTTGGATGCACATTAACTGCCTATTCGGAGATAAAATTAGGTGTTATACATTGTCCAGAAGGCAATCTGGGAACCCATTGGTTATTATATCTGACGTTGATTTAGCATTCCATTCAGATGTGGCCTTTTAAAGAGGCCATATTATGGTTTTAGGGGTTTTTCCTTTCCTGTAGTGTGTTTTCGGCAATAGCAATGGTATCTCCACATTTCTAGCTACATTGGAGTGGTGTTTCTGATATGTAGGCAGGGGTGGAACAAATATTTAGAGAATCCCTTTTGACCTTGTGTGGGACCCACTAATATTGGGCCTAGTAGTGGACATGAAACTGTATTGTATTGCAAATGCACTTTATTTATATATTGTTTTATTTTTTTGTATTTAATAAATCTGTAGTTTTCTGATGTATTCATGTGCAATGCCAATTTTTATATTTAGTAGGTGAAGTTACATTTAATGGGATTAAAGCTCACACAGGCACAGAGGGCAGCTCAGGGGTCCTTCAGGTGAAACGCAGTAGACATCACTCATTAGACAGTGCAGAGTGTATGCAGCCTCGCGCAGTGATGTGCTTGTTACACGTTAGATACGCTACTGTGCTGATGAGAAGTTGTATAAAAGTATTGACACAAATGTATATTGTTTATGAAACTAACGGTAATACTTATAATGTATTTATTTATATGTTGTTTTATTGTAGTTTTGCCTGTTTATTATCAAACGTGTAATGTGATACATGCGTCACCTGCTGAAAATGAACGACCAAAGTAAAGGATTTGGTTTTAAACTTATGCACGCCTGGCTCCTTCGCGTTGCGTCGAAAAGGAGCCAGTTGAGGTGGTTTGGGCACCTAGTTAGGATGCCACCTGGGCGCCTCCCTAGGGAGGTGTTCCAGGCACGTCCAGCTGGGAAGAGACCAAGGGGTAGACCTAGGACCAGGTGGAGGGATTATATCTCTTCGCTGGCCTGGGAGCGCCTTGGGATCCCCCAGTCAGAGCTGGTTGATGTGGCCAGGGAAAATAAAGTTTGGGGCTCTCTGCTGGAACTGCTACCCCCGCAACCCGACCACGGATAAGCGGGAGAAGATGGATGGATGTACCTTTCATTTCCAACTGTGCAGCAGGCTGTGTGTGTGTTTTTGGGTGAGATGTTAGTGGTGGTGTTAGGGTTTGTGTTCCTCATTTAATGCCTGTCTCCTCACCCAGGAAGAGGCAGCATGGGCGCAGGTGAGCCTCGGCGGCGCCGCCCTGCGGGAGGCCCGGGCCGAGCTGGCCGAGGCCCGGAAGCAGTGGCACTCCCTGCAGGTGGAGATTGAGACCCTGCATGCCTTGGTAAGAATACTCACATCGTCACTTATCACCACGGCCCAGTCCCAACTATCACACTGATAACACTTCTTCCATGGGAGGTTGCAGAACGTGTACATGTTTTAAGAAATGGAAAATAATGATAACGACAAATAATAATACAAAAATCCTATTCATATAATTATACTTACACCTCTGTTTGTTAATTTATATATACTTATCATTATGCTTGTTTGGTACATTCTTGTTAACATTTATTGGCAATTACTGTCTTTATATTACTTTACTTTATATAAAAAATAAATAAATAATGTATTTCTTATTTTTAACTTGCACTTTAATGTGAAGAGTTTCATTGTCTTATTACAACTCTTTCTTTTTCTATATATATGTATTGAGCTAAGTTCAATGGAACATAAGACCTAAGGTGTATGTATACGGTGTTGTTGAGTATTAGACTAAAGAACCGTGCAGTCTTAATGAGGTCTCACTTACCCCTTTCACACCAATGCAGCTCCCGTTCTAGCTCCGTGCTTGCGCTCTTCTGGTTCGGAACCGGTTTTTCTTTTCAGCCTCCGTTTTGCTGCTCGTCCACCAGAGTTTATTCTCCCGTTAACTCACGGCAGCGGCCGCTGTAAAGTCTTCACTGTCTGACTGTCACACAAGCAGTGGCGGCTCCAGGGTATGGCTGGGGTAGGCTACAGCCATACCAATAAATAGCTTAGCCCCACCATGAAAAATGATAGGGTTAGGGTTTAGGGTTATATTCTATATTTCTATCATTGACCTTCTACTTCCCCCTATGTATGTACTCTTAATATTTTTTTCATCAAATATAACGTATTCAATAACGTACTTTAACCACTAGGCGGTGCACACAAGGTACACACAGCATACAATGCCATAATAACTTTGTATTATTAGTGTAGGACACTTATGTATGTATAACATCTGAAGATGTGTAGTTTTATTCATGTTTTCACATCATTTTACAGGATATTGCTATATTATTTCTCATGTTTTACTTCTACACATTAATATCTGATTTGTAAAACATCACAGACAGAAAGGTATATCCGTCATTTAATGGTAAGCTATTGAAATTCTGAATCCATAGATGTGTCTCCCATCACCCAAAACCCCTGACTATTCTCTCAACTCAGTATTTACATTCTTATATTCAAAGAAAATCAGTAATATCTTTAAAAACTACAAGTCCTTTTATATCAGCTGTGCACCGTTATGGGGTAAATATAACCTAGCTACCAATTGGAAAAAGTCAGCCGAATTAATATTGATACTGCAAGGAGTCGTGTTGTGTGAAGAGAAATTGAAGATGTTGTTTAATTGCTGATACAGTTATGATCCACGTCACATATTCAGTTTTGGTGGCAGTTTGTCCAGAAGTCTTCTAATCAGGGCTCTATAAATAAAGAACTACGGCAGATGTGTAATATTTAATGCAGCCGAACCGTGTATTACAATGCCGTTATGTGTTGACTTCCAAAGAGAAAAGCAAGCATACTCAGATTAAAGTATTATTTTCAGCCCTGGAAACTGACCCAGTCCGGCCACATGAAATGTCAAATGTTAGAAATCCGCTGTTTATTTTTTAAAGTTTTACGTCCGATTCACTCCTTTTTTTTCTCTCTGTACACAGCTCCAGTTTGGGCATTGGCCTGTCATCAGATTTCATTTTTAGTTTAAAATTATTTTTGATGAAATACTCCAAATCTCCTCCCTCCATAATTGCACTTGCTTCAGTTGCTTGCTACTTTTTAAGGGCAGTGATGACAGTTACAGTACGAACTGAAGTTGATGCGATTTGATTGGATTGTGAGGCATGACGTGAGCCTCATCTGATTGGTCAATCCCTCGATTTATTTTCACCAAGGGAAGACAATTTCGGCTAGCCTCCTCTCGCAACAGAGTGCAATCTACTGTTTCACCATAACATCTAGAGGGGCGCTGTAAAATACTCAATGAGAATGGGGGAGAGATGGGCCAGCAGAATAATTACCGAAACTAAACGAAGTGTTTTTATTTAGTTAAATTATAACTACAATCCAAAAAAACAGGGGAAGCCTCCTTGGCCTCCAGGAGAAAACGCCACTGAGTTCAAGGGATAATTCTCACCCACCTCTTGCTCTTGCCCTGCACTTGTATGTGTCAGTTGAGCTGGTTCTTCCACCAGCTCAACTCTGTCCCTCATCATGAACGCAGGAGGCTGGCTGTATATCTGAACTTGCGCCCTCATCATTCTCTTCATCATCTTGCACTTGTTCTTCTAAGCTGCTGCTGATAGTGCTTGTCGCAGCGCTGCTGCCAAAAAGGTCTGTCAATTTTTATTTTCGTTTTCTTTGAATTGTATCCATGTCCAGAGATCTGGATGGTTCATAATTTAGCAGGAGGTCAGAAATGTATTTTGGGCCTAAACCATTCAGTGCTTTATAAACCAGCAGCAGTATTTTGAAATCTATTCTTTGACACACAGGAAGCCAGTGTAAAGACTTCAGAACAGGAGTGATGTGATCCACTTTCTTAGTGTTAGTGAGGACTCGAGCAGCAGCGTTCTGAATCAGCTGCAGCTTTCTAATAGATTTTTTAGTGAGACCTGTGAAGACACCATTGCAGTAGTCGAGTCTACTGAAGATAAAAGCTTAAAATCAGACCTGTTTTTAAATTAAATCTGACGGCAGGCAGTTAGCTCTGATCACCTATGATAAATGCGCCACACCTAATCGCCGGCCAATCAGCCACAGAGCTCCCTCTATACAAATCAAACTGTAGACGGTGGGAAAGCACCGACAGTATTGTTTTAAATAATGGTCGGAATGTGACCTGTGAGCCTTCTGAATTACCGTGGGACAGCACATTCTAAACTAAAATGTTCAATCAATAAAGTAACATCTTATCTTATCTTAATAATATCTTCATATTAATAATAATAATAAATCATACAGTTTGTGTCCGAAAGGGAGCAGGAGGAAGCAAACACAAAAATATACAAAAAATATACTGCATATTAAAGCAAACGATTGTAAAGGTAAAAGTATGAGCATAACAAATAAAGAAGTGTAATGTAAACATTTACATTATTATTATGATTATTTAAAATATAAAGACTATATATTATTACAAGATTAGATATACTTTATTTCTGTCTCTATAGCCTACTTGATCTGTCTGTGTTGTAGTTTTGTATGTCTGGTTATGGGTATTTTCATCCTTGTATATTGTCTGGTCCTTCTTCCTGTGTTTTTCCTCCCGTTCGTTAGTTTCCCTGGTGTGTCTAGTTGTCTGATTGTTTTCACCTGTGGCCCTTGTGTTTCTCCTCTGTGTCTCGTCTTGTGATTACCCCTTCCTGTATTTAGTCTTGTCTCTTCCTGTGTTCAGTGTCGGTTCGTCTTGTGTTGTGAGTAAACTGCGGTGAGTGTTCTGTTCTGTCTCTGAATATTGTAGCCTTGAAATAAAGGAATTATTTTGTCACTTAAAGTGGTCCACGGAGCCTCCAAAAGACTTCTAAAAGAAGCAAGGACAGGAAGCCAGCTCGTACTCAGGTACCGGTCCTAGCAGCCATGGTTCCGGCTTCAGAACCGGACCTTACAGCCATGTTTCCGGCTTCAGAACCGGACCTTACAGCCATGTTTCCGGTTTCAGAACCGGACCTTACAGCCATGTTTCCGGCTTCAGAACTGGATCATACAGCCATATTTCCGGCCATGGTTCCAGACCTAGTACAGTCCCCAGCAGCCATGGTTTCAGCCCCAGTTCTGGCCCGAGCAGCCATGGTCCCGGCCCCAGCTGCCACAGTCCCCTCGAGTCCCTTCTCTAGCCCCTCCTCTAGTCTCTCCTCTAGTCCCCTCTGGAGTCCCCTCTCCAGTTCCCTCTCGAGTTCCCTCCTCTAGTCCCTCCTTTAGTCACTCCTCTAGTCCCTCCTCGAGTCCCCTCTCTAGTTCCCCTCTCGAGTCCCCTCTCGAGTTCCCTTCTCTAGTTCCTCCTCTAGTCTCTCCTCTAGTCCCCTCTGGAGTCCCCTCTCCAGTCCCCTCTCCAGTCCCCTCTCGAGTTCCCTCTCGAGATCCCTCCTTTAGTCCCTCCTCTAGTCCCTCCTTTAGTCCCTCCTCTAGTCCCTCCTCGAGTCCCCTCTCTAGTTCCCCTCGAGTCCCTCTCGAGTTCCCTTCTCTAGTCCCTCCTCTAGTCTCTCCTCTAGTCCCCTCTGGAGTCCCCTCCTTTAGTCCCTCCTCTAGTCCCTCCTCTAGTCCCTCCTCGAGTCCCCTCTCTAGTTCCCCTCTCAAGTCCCCTCTCGAGTTCCCTTCACTAGTTCCTCCTCTAGTCCCTCCTCTATTCCCTCCTCTAGTCTCTCCTCTAGTCCCCTCTCTAGTTCCCTCTCGAGTCCCCTCTCGAGTTCCCCCTTGGTTCCCCTCTCGAGTTCCCCCTTGGTTCCCCTCTCGAGTCTCCTCTCGAGTCCCTACTTGAGTCATGTCTCAAGTCCCTACCCAATGTCCTGGTCCGTTGGAGGTTCTGCTGGGGCTCCTGCCAACTCCATGTCTGTCTCGTTGGAGGTCCCGCCGTCTACTCTCCTGCCGGGGGTCCTGCCAATCCCATGTCCTGTCCCGTTGGGGGTCCCGCCGTCTACTCTCCTGCCGGGGGTCCTGCCAATCCCATGTCCTATGCCGATGGAGGTTCCGCTGGGGGTCCTTCCGGCTCCATGTCCAATCCCGTTGGAGGTCCCGCGAACTACTCTCCTGCCGGGGGTCCTGCCAGCCCTGTGTGCTGTCCCGTTGGGGGTCCCGCCGACTGCCCTTCTGCCGGGGGTCCTGCCAACCCTGTGTCCTGTCCTGTTTGAGGTCCCACGAACTTCTCTCCTGCCGGGGGTCCTGCCAACCCTGTGTACTGTCCCGTTGGGGGTCCCGTCGTCTGCCCTTCTGCCGGGGGTCCTGTCAACCCTGTGTCCTGTCCTGTTGGAGGTTCCGCCGACTGCTCTCCTGCCGGGGGTCCTGCCAATCCTGTGTCCTGTCCCGTTGGGGGTCCCGCCGACTGCCCTCCTGGCGGGGGTCCTGCCAACTCCTGGTCCTCTTCCGTGGGGGATCCTGCCGAGGCCTGTCCCACCAGCGCCGGTTCCTGTCCGGCCGACACCGGGTTCTGCCCGGCCTCCTGAGAGCCGCGGTCTTCGCCCTCGAGCCCTGCCCCCTGAGTGCCGCGGTCCTTGCCCTCGGGCCCGGCCCCCTGACTCTTCCTGCCACTGCCTTCGCCCCTCCATAACCCCCTTTTCAAGCTGTGCCTTGCCCCTGGGCTGTCAGCCCAAGCCCGTCCTCCAGACCCCCTCCACCCACCCTGTTGGCCCTAGTTTTGTGTCCCTCCTCCGGTCCCCCTCCACCCACCCTGGTGGCCTAGTGATACGATCATTTTAAACAGACCGTTCAACAAAAGGATACCCACAATCTAAATATTGGATTGTTCTTTCTTAGTAAGATCCAATTTTCATTACAATTGTGGTCTTACCTTGACTTGAAGATGAAGTCCATGCTATCCTTCTGGACAACAATCTATTACTTTTTTGTAAAAGTCCTCCTTATCTTCCTCTAGCTTCAAAAGTCTAGTTTGTTGTTTGCGTCTACTGTCTCTGCGTAGAATAACAGTAGCAACAAGGACCTGTGGGCTCACGTGCGCCCCCTTCAGTGCGGCAGAGGTTATGGCTGCCTCCCATGGTGCTTTTTTCATTGCCGTTGTACGGCGAGCCTAAATATCATATATACATTAAATAAGTTATTTAGAGACTATGGATGGCGAGGATAAATGTAATAAAGGGATCTACAAACATTACATTGGTGATCTACAGTGAGATGGTAACAGGCATGCGCTTAGGGCCCGCTTTCCAGCCAGTTTCTGTGGGGTGACGTATTTTGAGGTGAGGCAGATCTCATCTGTGCCTCACCTCACCCCACAGTAACTGGCTGGAGAGCGCTCACAAAATAAGTGCCCGCGCTAAATTAGTGCCCGCGCTCCAGCCAGTTACTGTGGGCTTACGTGAGGCAGAGCTCGTCCCTGCCTCACTTCTCATCGCTACCCGTAGTTGTAGCGGAGCTCGACAAATTTGCTGATTTTGACTATAAAAAGTGATTGGAATCATACATTTAAATCACATTTACAACACAGATCAGTGGAGACATTTTATTATTACTATTTAGTTTTTCTTTAGTTGTTTTTCCGTTACATTGTAGTATATGACCAGTCTATGAGTATGACAGGTGAGGCTCTGCCTCCCCTGACAACACATCCTCACTCCCAGGTCGGCCTATGTTGACGTTATGTCAAGTCCCCTGTCGGCTTTTTCCAACGCAAGGGGGGGGGCCTTAGCGTCCATTTTCAACGCAAGGGGGGGGCCCTTAGCGTCCATTTTCAGCTTTCCGGGATGTCCATATGCTTCTATAGACGCTCATGGAAGCACGGCATTCGTTTGTGTCGGCTGCCCTTAAAGGCAATGTGAGCGTCCATTCTCATTGGATAACGGAGAATTGTACACCCGGAAGTAAGTATTCCCCTTACTGTCGATTGGTTTTACAGTGATATCTGCACTACTCATCGACTAAAAAACACCAGATTATCCTTGTTAATTACACAACATTGATTGGTTTAAATTGTGTGCAATGCTTTTGTATTTTTCCCCTTCGATTCGGAGAAACAAATATGTTTTCGGAGTAAAGGATGGCAGAAGACACTACACTACCCAGAATCCCCAGCTATCGTTTGGACTACACCATGTGCTCTGTTTGACGTCACGTGATCTTCAAATTTCTCCCTGAAGAAAAAAAAAACATGGCCGAACTTCGTTTTATTCTCGATGGAAAATGCCTATTTTAAAGTTAGTTTGGCCATTAAAATGCGTTTTGATGTCATTTGATGCGAGAAATATGAGTTGTTATTTCAGATTGTGTGCAGTGGATGTACATGATCTTTAGTTTGCTAGTTATTACGAAGATTACTTCAGGAAATTGCGTCCATAACGTTTTCATTGTTACCAAGGTGGTTGCTAGGGACGCTGCTATCGATATTATTTCTGTTATGTTGTGTAACTGTTTAATGGTGTTATCTTTATTGCTACCCCCTTCCCCGTCAAGGTATAGTGTTGGTCCACAGCGAAAACATATTAGTTTAACAAAATCCGCATCTAAAGATAGCCTACGTTATTTTCCCATGTGCAATTCCAGTCTCACATCTCACAGCACATCGTCATTAACAAATAACGGAAACAGACCGAAAACATTGAAAAAATATACAATAATACTTTATTCCGAGTGTGCTTGCTTTTCTCTTTGGAAGTCATCACATAACGGCATTGTAATACACGGTTCGGCTGCATTAAATATGACATATCTGCCGTAGTTCTGTATTTATAGAGCCCTGATGAGAAGACTTCTAGACAAACATGAGGAACTGAAAACGTGACGTGGATCATAAATATATCAGCCATTAAACAACATCTTACATTTCTTTTCACACAATACGTCTCCTTGCAGTATCAACACTAATTCGGCTGACTTTTATATTTGATCCAATTGGTAGATAGGCTATATTTACACCATAAAGGTGCACACCTAATATAAAGGGACACCTAGTGGTTAAAGCATGTTATTGAATTTCATTATTTGTATCATTAGATATTAATAGGATCCCTATAAAGTATATGAATTACTCGTTATTCTCTACTAATAGTTCATTAAAGACTGTATATAATGACTATTTTGCACATCCCTTTCAAGATTTCAAGATTTTCTAAGGTTTATTGACATATCATATAGGCCTACACAACTATGGTGTAGTTATGCATTGAATGAAAAACTTGGGTCGCAGGTTCCTCAATAGTGCATTACAAGACATCTATCAATATTTGTGCATACCTCCAGCAATGTTAACTATGTTGAAGCACTTATTTTAACTGATATTCTACATAATGTATTATACTCTTATAAGATGTATGTAGATATTTCATCTCCGACCTTGTCAGGTATTGAACAATCAATAAATAAAGAACACAGAATTGTTGAATATAAAACACAGAATTTGTGTGATTATACTAAATTATTTACAAATAAACACCACTGCATATTTAACTGTTACACATGCTGATGTAACGCAAATGTTCCAACTTGAGATCAATAAAGTATATCTTATCTTAAGCTGATCGATGGCTATACTGCCATATTTGCAAAATGTGCCTCTGAACCTTAACAAGTGCATGTTTCAGGCTTATCAATTAATGTAATGTAATGTAATGTTATCAATTAACAACAGGGGTCACAAACATAAGACCAGCTGTTAAATAAAGCTCTTCTGACCTTAGCTGGCAGGTGTGTATATATATATTAATGCTGCCCATTATGGGCACAAGCAATTTTCACCCATTTATTAATTATATGTTTTAAATGTGAGTGTTTCCTATCCCCTAAACCTCCAGGGATGTACACAGTTTAATACTGGCAACTTCTTATTATGGGAAATACGGAAACGTCTTTTAAAACTACAACTCCCAGTAGAGACGTGCCATAGATACAGAACATGTTGCGAAACAGAATAGCCAGCATTTGTAGTTCTGGGGACGGGGTGGGGGAGGGGGGACGCGGTGGACCCGTTCAAATCCAGTTTTGGACAGTCTGCGTGGTTCCATCCCATTTCAAGTGCTGTTCGAGGCTCGGCGTAACCCTCGGAGCACACTCTCCAATCACAGAGCTTGAGGACTATCACGGGGTTTGTCAAACAGAGCACATGGTGTAGTCCAAACGATAGCTGGGGATTCTGGGTAGTGTAGTGTCTTCTGCCATCCTTTACTCCGAAAAAACATTTGTTTCTCCGAAACGAAGGGGAAAAATACAAAAGCATTGCACACAATTTAAACCAATCAATGTTGTGTAATTAACAAGGATAATCTGGTGTTTTTTAGTCCATGAGTAGTGCAGATATCACTGTAAAATCAATCGACAGTAAGGGGAATACTTACTTTCGGGTGTACAATTCTCCGTTATCCAATGAGAATGGACGCTCACATTGCCTTTAAGGGCAGTCGACACAAACGAACGCCGTGCTTCCATGAGCGTCCATAGAAGCATATGGACATCCCGGAAAGCTGAAAATGGACGCTAAGGCCCCCCCCCTTGCGTTGAAAATGGACGCTAAGGCCCCCCCCCTTGCGTTGGAAAAAGCCGACAGGGGACTTGACATAACGTCAATATAGGCCGACCTGGGAGTGAGGATGTGTTGCCCCTGACTGCACGTCGCTGATTTTGAGCAAAACACTTCATAGATATGTTTTTTATATATTTTGATATATCTGAGACCTATGCTATTGCCTAAAAATAGCATGATAGGTGACCTTTAAACGTTTCTGGTTCCATGTTGCCTATCAATTTTGGTTCTTAAAGAGGGTAAATATAGGTCATATGCCAATTTCACGCCAAAAAAACAACAATTTAAGAAAATCTTAAGTCAAAATCATATTTTAAAATCACTTCATACAGTATTTTCTTTTTTATAAAACTATTTTTAAATAATCTCTGCATTGTTTTACATGCAAAAGTTAGTTCTAACACACTGTCAATATCTGTTTGTGTTTCCTGTTTTATAATTGATATGAATGTGTTCACCTCTCGTGTTGTGTCTGTTTTTACTTCCTGTCTCTATTGTCCCACCTGTTTGATTACCTGATTGTGTTTATTTGATGCCTCTGTGTTTTAGACCAGCTGTGTCTTGTCCTTGTGATTAGTCATAAATGTTTTTTAATTTCTGGTTTTCTGTCAGGTGATGTGGGATTCTTGATGTTTGATGTTATTTTTTGCCTTGCCCAGCTCTTTTATTTCCTGGACAGCTTGCAATAAAGGTTTCTTCATAGAGTTACTTTGGCGCCCTGCACTTGGGTCCTCTCTGCTCTGCTCTCCAGCCGTGACACACACACTGCTTTGACATCACACCCATTAGTTTCTGCAAGCTTCTTTAAATTCAAAGAGAGTGTAACGTGTAGTCCTTCTCCTGACAGCTCCCTGCCTCTTGCTTTGCAGGAGAAAGGCCTGGAGAGCTCTCTGCAGAACACCCAGCGGCTGTACTCCAGCCAGCTGCAGGACCTCTCCCAGGTGATCGCTGGGCTGGAGAGTGAGCTGGAGCAGGTGAGGAGCGGCCTCGCCACCCAGCGTCAGCGCCACAGCCAGCTCCTCAACACCAAGATGAGGCTGGAGCGAGAGATTTCCACTTACAGACGTCTGCTGGAGCGGGAGGAGGGCAGGTGAGGGCAGAGAGGAAGAACAAGGAATGTTGGAGGAAGCCGGAAGGAATAGTGGGAATTTTGTGGATTTGTGTCAACCAGGAAATAATAAATACTGCAGTTGAAATGGGGTTTCCCCTGCACAATGAAGCAGCTTCCTCCTCAAAAACTGTGAAAAGGATCAGTGCAAAGGAAAATAGATAGCACAAACATTTTCAAAAGGAAATAGCAAAGTCCCACGCACACACTTAACTGATGTAAGAAAAAATACTTAAATAATAAACAAAATCATGTAACAGTTTTGGAGATATAGCAGCAAGGTATATATTGCACAGCTATTAACGGCATATATAGCATATAGCAGATAATTGGTATTTCACAACAAGGGGTGTTATAGCATAGTCTGTGTTGTTGTGTGTGTGTGTGGGGGGGGTCTACCAGGGGCTTTGCTGGTTGTATAGTCTGACCGCTGCAGGAAGGAAGGACCTGCGGTATCTCTCTCTCTCTCTCTCTCTCTCTCTCTCTCTCTCTCTCTCTCTCTCTCTCTCTCTCTCTCTCTCTCTCTCTCTCTCTCTCTCTCTCTCTCTCCGTGAGACAGCGGGGGTGCAGCAGCCTGTCACTGAAGGAGCTGCTGCACAGTTACCTCATTCACACCAACAGTGTTTCAGGGCCGGTTCGGAGCTGGAGCTTGAAAAGCACCAGGTTTTCCTGTTCACACCGCAGCGGAGCAGCCTCTTAGCTCCGGAATCCGGTTTGTTTCAAGCACCAAACATTTTTCCGGCTAGAGCAAAAGCACCGCATACGTCACGCTTACGTCGAGGCGGGGGCAGGGGCGGGATCAACTCTTGAACAACAACAAAAAGCTGGCGTTTTATCCAGTTTGTACACAACGATGGAGAAACTTAACAAGCAGCAGTGGTCCACTGAAGAGACCAGCTACCTACTGGGAATCTGGTCTTCCGAAGAGGTACAGAGGAAGCTGGAGCACAATCGGCCATTGTTGTTGTTGTCGGTGTGCAACACGTTCTATTTCGTATATGGCTTCGCCCTCTAAGGCTATCGCTATTGGGTAATCCCCCTGCGCCCCCGCGCAGCACTGAAAACTTGTAGTCCACGCCCACCTGCAAGGTGGGCCCCACCCTCGGGCCTCCAACCGGTATAAATAGGAAGGAGGCCCGGCAATCTGCTCCCTCTTTTCTTTAGCAAACCAGCACAGTTACTGAAGCACAGCAATTGAGAATCATCATGAGCAACAACTGCGTCTGTGATTGTCCCTCATGTGGCTCTGGGTTCATATTTCATAATGAGATATGACCAGCAGAGATAAAAGCAGTATGCGAATCCTGCGGCCGAACATGCTTTCCCCCTCTCCGTCATCACAGCGCGGCGGCGAATAACATCGCGCTGCTCTCCAACTCGGTGGTGACACTGGTAGAGCAGTCCACCACCGAGGCAGAGGAAATCAGCAAGGCGGCCAGCACGGCGCTCATTCTATGCGCGTCCGTCGCTGTCTCCCAATCGAGGATTTCCGCGTGGGTGACACAGATCCAGCGCCACCTCTGGCGGAAGCAGGCGTCTGTTACGGAGACGGCCAGAAAAGTGCTACTGGACGCTCCAATCAGCCCGGACGGGCTGTTCGGACCCCAGTTCCACGCCATGGTGGAGTCCATGAAGACGGCCGCGGAACAGGCGGACGGCATTCGCCAGCATGTACAGCTGGCTTCAGCCGGCTGAGCGCCCACAGCGGCACCAACGCCCGCAGCAGCTGTGGCGTCCACGCCGGCCACAGGAGGCCGCAAGCGGAGAGACGCCCACAGCAACCGCCTCGGCATCAGACTCGCCCTTCGGCAGCTGCAGGGGCTCCGTCCCACGTCTCCGCTCCTCCACCACCCCAGAGACAGGGTCTCCCGGCGGCGAGTCAAAGGGGAGTGAGGCTCCCCCGCTCCTGGTCTGCTCCGCGAGTGTAACGGAAACTTCTGTGTAGCTATGCAGTGGGAGTCACCGACTCAGGAAGGAGACACGGGAAGAGCAGTAGCTTTGATGTCAAACACATGATGGTTTATTTGGAGTTAACGGCCGGAGGATTCACATCACAAGTCCAAGAGTCAGAGGTTCTGACTTCACGGTAGAGTTGCCACGTCAATTCTGGAGAGCCTCTCTCTTGCCAGCCCATCTAACTGGTTTCGCAGAGAGTAAACAACATATTTGAGGAGATAGCCTAAACAGTGTGGGAACACAGAGCTACTTGCCTCGGACACTTATGACCTCGAAGATTTTACCTTGGAGTCCACAAATACAGAGAAGGAAGTGTCCCAGTGTACCCACAACACAGACCATCTGTATCCCAGTATTGACCGGTCACAGAATGGGAACAATAACATTATTGGCTAAGCCGCCTGTGTCCTTAAAGAAGGTAAACAGACATCAAGGTTTGTCCTGTATGTTACTAATTGGCGTCTTATGATAATTATTTCCACAACAGTCCTCTCTTTTTATCATTTATGATAACCTAAAAACATTAGTCTAATAATAATTTGGTCAATAATTAACTCAATAGGCGTCTCCAGATTCGAGTGTGGTCTCACCTTACATTAATTACATCACAAAGTAGAATAAGATTGAAACATTCAATCACAATGATTGATACAGCCAATCATAATAGGAAAAATCATCTCTCATCAGTGTTTGATCATCTTTTGTCAAAAGCATAATAATGAACACACATAAAACACAGGTGCACAATGGCTAAATATTTGTTTTTAAACTAATATATTTTATCATTTACCATTAGTTAATTTCATTCATCAAACTATAAAATCAAAACCAGCTTGCCGCTTTAAAGATTTACTTCAAGGCAATCACTAGTCAAAAGCATTTTAAAACTCAGGATCGTAAGAGATCCAGCTACAAATGTACAGTTAGAGTATAGAATTCACAATGGTGATTTGATCAATCTGTAATCTGCAAAAGTGCAGTGTCCTCAATTTTAGGATTACTTTTACCGTTTACTCAAATACGCTTTAGTCAAGAGTAAGGCACTTAGTGAAATCAATACATTCATTTTAGTCAAGTACATTGTTCAAAATCTGAAAAGGAAAAGTTAGGCAAATATTCAAAGACTTTTGTAAAAACCTGGAAAGGAAGGATTAAACATTCTTAAACCTTGAATTATTACATTTGTAAATGCTACCACTGATCTGTACCAAATTAAGTCTATCAAGTATTCCTATTAGCCATACTTACCTGAGCTACTTATGGTACTTGGAAAGGATTCTTCTGTGTTTATCTAATGTTGAGAATATCAATTTCTTTAAATTATACTTCTCTAATTTGAGGATCAAATATGCTACATAATTGTTATATGAAATATTATAAATATTTGTTTTGGGCCAAAACTGAAATTAATCCAGTACTTGAAACATCATTGTAGGTCTTTCTGTGCATGGATAATACATTAAAGAGTAGTGTTGTTAAGCCTGATTGCTGGATTCAAATCCACTAGAGTGCATGTACCTATCCAGAGGGGAGCCAGAACTTGATAGAGCTTGTCGCCGCACAACCAAACGTAATCTTGTGGCGAGCTAAACCCCACATCACTGGGCCAGGCCAGTTGTATTGCTCACGGTTGCGTTGTCCCAGGCGAGCCGTCATCACGAGGTGGGAATGCTCCATGGGGTGTGTGTGTGTATTCCTTCGGTCGATTTTGTGACACGGACAGTCAGACTCCGCACACCGGTAACACAAACGAGGAACCAGAGAGCATATGGAACCGCTCAGCTGGCACTTGCCTGTGACACCTTGTGTGTAGTGTGTTTTGTTGTATGTAGTGCAAGTGTGGTGCAAGTTGGTGATTAGGACACATCACTTGTTGTCATCTACTTCTGTTGGTGATTAGGACACATCACTTGTTGTCATCTACTTCTGTTGGTGATTAGGACACATCACTTGTTGTCATCTACTTTTGTTGGTGACTAGGACACGTCACTTGTTGTCTTCTGCTTCTACCGTTTCTCCTTTCCTGTGACTACGACCTTGCAGTGTCTGGCGTGGACCCACGTAGCTCTCTCTCTGACCCTTGGCCTTCAGAGCTGTCCTACTGTAGTTATTGGGTTAACACTTGATAGGGATGTTTTCCTGAGTGCAGACAACTCAAGGTAATGGATTAGCACATTATCATTTAAATACAAAAATAGGATAGGCCCCCTCAGAATTATTTGGGAGCCTTCCTGAGACATGCACATGCATAAATGTAAGGTTTGTGTTAGTCATTTAACATGCAAGAATCATATACTCATCAGTCCAAAGTAGAGAAATGTTATTGTAATTTAAAGGTGAGCTAGTCCCTGCGGATATCACCCCTTCTCAATGATTCTAAATGTTATATTAATTCACCATTTACCGTTTGATAACATATTAGTTTATCAGAAATATTTTCCTCTTCCATAAAACAGGTTTGAGAAATAAATGTTCCAATATAAAATCAATTACTCAATATAATTGACTCTTCCCTCCCTTTTCTTACATATGTCTCATATGAAATAATAACTTAGGAGTCTATTTAAGCATGGTGTAATCTATTACTCGAGAAGAGTCAGTATCACCTGTGTGCAGCTTACAAAAAAACAAACAATTGTGAGAAACATATATTATGCAGGAACTGTATACCTTTGTTGAAAAACAAAGCATATCTGATTTGGGAGGAAAAGCTTCTTCCCCCTTAACATCTGAGTCACTACTGAAGGCATAGCATAAATGATAGTGGGTGTCTGAGGGTGTTTTACTGAGAAATGTCAAACACATTCAAAACCTTACATTTGAAAACAGGTTTGCATTCCTTCTCTTAAAATGACGTTATCATTGGAAACAATAAAAGCTAATTGTTTTGATGTAGAATCTATCAATTGAATCGTTAGAGCAGAACAGAATGGTCGTATTGTAGCCTGAGTACCGTGCAGCCTTCAGTTTCACCAGGTGGAAACATTGTCCATATAATGTGAATACATGTAGAACTAGACATTCAGAGGCCCCTGACATTTAGGCCTATTTAAAAAAATAGTAGGGGCTTTTAACAGCTTGCCAACCTACAGGCATCCTCTGCATAGCAGTATGAATAGCCTTAAAAAAAACAACCCACTCTGCGGTAACGAGAGTCATATTTCTGAACCAAATGCCCTAAGTTAAGCCGTTAGTCCCATCTGACTGACCCAAGGGTTGGTGCTGGTGTGACCGGGAGGCTTCCAGGTGTTCAAAGCAGATGTCAAGCTTTCAGTTCATGGCTTGGTGGGGGGAGTGGCCCACGTGAGACAGTATTGTTCAGTCTGAGGAGCGGCATTGTCTCTGGAAGCAGGTAATGGTGTCCATTCTCAGACCAGACCATTAATGTCATTTCATGTAGAGCAGCCATAGCATCTCTGTGACTGCACTCAGCCGGACTGTCAGAACTGGGTGATTCTTAGTGAAGCCGTCCAAGGCCATAGACAGAATGGAACCACGTACCAACAAAAGGGACACAAGGTCATCAATGTCTCTCTTTACCATTGGCCTAATTGCACAACAAATTAGTGGGAAAAATGTGGAGCACTAATCCATCATCATGTGAAATGTTGAGTTCATCTAAATAATTACTTATGGGTTGAAATCAAATTAACATTAAAACTAAAGTCAGTCAAAATTGGACTTTGCACGGATCAGAATCTAAGCAATACACCATTTCCCCAGCTCTGTAATGAAAAGGATAAGAAGATTAGGTTCTAGTAGAGATTAGAGGACAAGGTCTAATGTTGTGAACAAAATGATCAAGTCAAAGTTATTTTGTTTATTGTTATGTACCTAATTTAATTTAATAATTAATCTTGAATTACTAATAACTTTAAAGAAGGCAACAATTTACAATTTGGATGAAGTGATTACTCATCCAAAGTGTGTGTGTGTGTGTGCTTGTCTGCCCAAGGTTTCAAACATTTGGGACAGCACAGCAGTGAGAATGTTATGAGAACCAATCTGTTGTTTATATTAAACTCGAAGGAAGCTAGACTGGAACATTTTAAATAAATCAAAACACTTGCACATTAATTAAATACATTTCACATTTAGCTCGAGCTGGGTTCAATACTTTTCTTTATGGTATTTAAAATTGGGCTCGAGTAGAACCCCTGGATTTGGCTTGCAACACAAAGTGATACTGATCTCTGTAGGACTTGGAAGTGTTATGATTCAAAGTGTGGGCCTGTGAAAGAGAGGCCCTTGGAAAACAACACCTATTTTGTAACTGTAATTACTTATTTTAAAGAAATTGCAACATTATACTTTTAAAGAATTGCTCAATTAATTTAACACATTTATTATGCACACAATAAAAACTTCAACAAATATATTGATCCTGGCTTAACCAGCGACCTTTACTCTGTTGTTCATAAGCTCGGTTTCAGAAAACTTGTCAGTAGTTTAACAACTATTTTAATGTTAGTATTGTCTATAGAGACCAATTGGTTGATACTAGAAATAATTTAAAGCAGTTTAATAAAGAGTGTTAAACTATTTTTAAAACTGTAATTGAACTTCAACTTATATTAATTACCTGATTCCAGTGGCCAGTTGGAACAGAATAATTAACACAGTTTCCATTTTGCTGCAACAGCGCAAAAGGTTTCAACAACAATTAGTATTATGTCTGAGTCTTGTTCTGCTTATCTGCTTTGTTTCGGAATGTGTTCAATACATTACGTTTTTATTCATTATTACTATACAATACATAGATTAAGAATAAATGAAACAAATAATACAACATTGACCTAAAACCAGATTTTGCAACCCTGATCTCCTCAGGCAAGTCTCTGAGGGTCTCGGGGCGCAGGACGGGGCATAGGGCTTATACAAGGTCACAAAGATATCTTAACATACCAGCAATACCATCTAAGAATGGATTATTAAAGCAATATAATCTTATTTTCTTCTTACACCTACAGCGCTCACCCTGAACAGTGTGCTTCTTGTTTACATTTTCCCCTGCACTCAGAGGCAGGACATAAAAACACTTTATTTTTCTCAGGTCATTTACTTTTGGTGAGATAATTAAAGTTTAGTTCATTTTACCCTGTCTATGGACTGATTCATTATTGTTACAAAACATACACAAGACGGCGGGACAAACCAATATAGACCCCCATACAAACAATCAGACAAACAAAACATGAACTCTTAATAAACACCAGCGCGACAGCAAAGCTCCTCCAGCTCAATTTAGTCCGGATTTTAGAGATCTTAGAGGGGGTGGGGAATTATCTCCAGTGCGGCGTCTTCTCACGCCTCACCCTTGTATACAAGTGATTTATCGGTGCCTGAAAGCCGTCCAAGAGCGGTAACTAGCTTATCCTCTTGCGACAACCACTAGGCTATTTGTTTCTAGTGGCGCTGTGCCCCCCCGATCGGAGCCCACAGACTTTTTCCCTGCCCTTTCTCTCCAAACAACAGCTCAGTTGACTGTAGTCCGTACGACCAGCCGATATACACTTGCTATCGAGTTCACCTCAAGGTGAAACACAGTTTGCCTATGCTTGCTTGCCACTACACACCTCTGATCAATTAGCCTATAATTTTATGTATGCACTCCTGACCGCCACCTGCTCCAGAGAGCCGTAGCACATCGGGTGATGCACGCACTTCGCGCTGGCCCGTCTAACCATGAGAAAAGCGGTCCTAAACAACGAGTGCTTTTAGACCGTCCCGTTTGAAGGACGGCGGTGCCGTGAGTTAAAACCTATAGGCAATAAGCTGTGACTTTCTTCCTCTCAGCCTGCACTGCTCCAGCCCCACACACACACGGTGAGGTTTCTTTTACACACACACACGCAAGGCTGCAGCTGGAGCCGTGTTGTTACAGAGAGGTGATAGCAGCAAATATCTTTGGCTGCTTATTTTCAACTGCTGTGCTTAGCCACTAAGACCCCCAAAATCCGGCGATTTGTCCAATACAAATCTTTTACATTGCTTTCAATTCACACAGAAGCTCCACTTCACTGATGCTCTTTCTTTAAGGTATCTCTAAACATGAGCTGTGTATGCCTGTATGGCACTTCCGTCCCGAGCAGCATACACAGAGGAAATAAGCCAGGACTGAGTCCCCAGACACTGATTCCCTGGGTTTATCATCCCAAATGTTCATTAACCAAAAGGAAACGCAGCCGATCAGTTTCACAGGTAATTTTAGGATACCGTCAATCACAGATTCTGATAAGGCAATGTCCAAATGTAGATTTGAAAATCACACTTACCACAATCTGAAGATCTGTTGGCATCCTGCCGACAACGCCAATTTGTAGAGGAAACTTCTGTGTAGCTATGCAGTGGGAGTCACCGACTCAGGAAGGAGACACGGGAAGAGCAGTAGCTTTGATGTCAAACACATGATGGTTTATTTGGAGTTAACGGCCGGAGGATTCACATCACAAGTCCAAGAGTCAGAGGTTCTGACTTCACGGTAGAGTTGCCACGTCAATTCTGGAGAGCCTCTCTCTTGCCAGCCCATCTAACTGGTTTCGCAGAGAGTAAACAACATATTTGAGGAGATAGCCTAAACAGTGTGGGAACACAGAGCTACTTGCCTCGGACACTTATGACCTCGAAGATTTTACCTTGGAGTCCACAAATACAGAGAAGGAAGTGTCCCAGTGTACCCACAACACAGACCATCTGTATCCCAGTATTGACCGGTCACAGAATGGGAACAATAACATTATTGGCTAAGCCGCCTGTGTCCTTAAAGAAGGTAAACAGACATCAAGGTTTGTCCTGTATGTTACTAATTGGCGTCTTATGATAATTATTTCCACAACAGCGAGAGCCTCCGAGGAAGCAGAGCCGGTACCAGCCGCTGTGAGAAAGTAGAGACGACGGTCCCACCTTGCCCAGCGATCATAGAGGGGGAACAGCAGCTCTCTGCGTGTCAGACAGGTAGGAGAGCGCCCAGCTGGATCCCTGACGTCACTCACTCTGACCAGGCACTCCGCACAAAGTGTGTCAGAGGAAAAAGGAACATCCCTCCTATAAGAGGGAAAAAGGGCCGCTCTCCGCGTGCCGAGAGGCAGGAGAGAGGCGCACAGCTGGATCCCTGACGTCACTCACTCCGACAGGACACCCAGTACAGGGTGCGTCAGAGAGGAATGGGAGACATCCCTCAAATACAAATGAATCAAATGAACAGGGGGAAGACCAAGATGCAGCAGTGCAAATGTCTTCCACTGACATTCCTCCGTGCAAAGCCGTGGAGGAGGAAATTCCTCTGGTGGAGTGCGCATTGATGTTCTCCGGGGGCTCCACCCCAGAGGAGACATATGCCTGTGACACAGCCTCACACAGCCAGTGTGACAGCCGTTGTGCAGACAGAGGCTGCCCGATGGAGCGCTCTCTATAGTGCACAAACAGGCGCTGAGAATGGAGCCAGGCAGCCGTGCGCGCCACATAGCAAGACAGCGCGCGCACAGGACAGAGGAGATGAGACGTGGCTTCTTCCTCCGACCTGTGAGGAGGGGGGAATAAGCCAGCCAGGGTGATCACTCTCGACTCTAAAGAGCTTGTGATGACCTTTGGCATAAAAGCCAGGTTAGGGCGTAAAACAGCTGAACTGCCATCTCCTTGGATCCGGAGGCATGACGGAGCCACAGAGAGAGCAGACAAATCACTCACCCTTTTCTCTGATAGAGCCAAAAGCAGTACTACTTTGGCTGATCAGGTTCAAATGGGGCTTTGCTTAGTGCGCGTAACACCAAAGCCAAATCCCCCTGAGGCGCCAGTGTGCGTGACACAGGTCTGAGTCTCCATACTCCTCGCATACAACGGCTGCTCCGTTCTGCGAGCCCCTCTGTTAAATTCACCGGGAATATACATTGCTCTGATGAGAGCAACGTGTGTGCGCGCCCAGAACAGCAGCCGCCTGGCTGCGTTCAGAAGCTGCGCAGATCGTACTCCTCCCTGGCGATTGAGGTAGGCTGCTTCCATAGCCGTGGCCTGTTGTCTGTGCAAATCAACACATGTTTGATTGTACAGCAACGGGGCGACTCCCCCGTTCTTTTCCGAGATTTAGAAAAATAGCGGGGGTAAAAACCGCGCAAGACACTGTTCCTGGGATGACAGGAATGTTTCTTGTATCCCATGGAACTGCTGGGGGGAGAGGCTTCTCTGTGATGTGCCGTAATGGTCATCATGGTGACGAGCCACGCCATCGCCGCCGCTGCCCGTGAGGCGAAAGGGCTGCGAGGAAGCCTCCACACGCTGCGTTTCACTCCGGCTGTCCATAGATCCGTAGGTGAATAATGTCAATCACCACATTACACACATCCCTTCACATTTACATTTTAATTTACATTAAAGTATTTCGTGAGGCCTTCTAAAATGTTTTAAAATATAATTAGGGTTGTAGTTGAAGAGTTTGTAACGGACAACGGCACGTCCATTAATTCCACAACCACACACATGGATTAACATCGATTTAATACATTAATGTAGCCTTTGTTTCTGCTAAAAGAGGTGTCAACCAGCTGGGGCAACAAGAAAATCGGCGAAATCGAGTGTGACTATTAAAAAATAAATAATTATTATATTAATATTGACAATAATAACCGACCGTCGGGGAGCGTTCTCATGGCGTCTATTATCAACGCAATGGGAGGTCTATGAAGGTCTATGGGATGCCCTGCCCGTTGAAATCTGACTTCCAAGGGGTAGGTACCGTAATAGAGTGACGGGGAGGGGCCCTGACCGTCCGTCAACATGTGACGGGTTGGTAGTGAGAACGTGTTGCGGTGTGAGCTGTGAGGGGTTTCGGCGCAGTTTGGCTTTATGAAGCAGGCACGCAAACGGTTACGTCATGACGCAAACGATGACGCAATGACGCAGCACCAGTCGGACTCCGGGCGGTGTGAAAAGAGCCGGAGCTAAACCAAAGAACCGGTTCTGAACCTGAAAAGCTCTAGCACGGAGCTTGAACCGGAGTTGCGTTGGTGTGAATGAGGTAAGTGAGGACAGGGTTTCCTGGAGGGGTGGGACACATTGTCCAGCAGGGAGGACAGCTTGGCTGCCATTCTCCTGTCTCCCACCACCTCCACAGTGTCCAGAGGACTCCCCAGGACAGAGCTGGCCTTCCTTACCAGTCTGTTCAGTCTCTTCCTGTCAGCAGCCGAGATGCTGCTGCCCCAGCAGGCCACACCATAGAAAATGGCTGATGCCACCACAGAGTCGTAAAAGTCTGAAGGAGTGCCCCTTGCCCCCCGGAAGACCTCAGTCTCCTCAGCAGAAAGAGTCTGCTCTGTCCCTTCTTGTACAGAGCAGCAGAATTGTCAGTCCAGTCCAGCTTATTGTTCAGATGAACACCCAGGTATTTGTAAGAGTTCACAATCTCTATGTCCACTCCCTGGATGTTCACTGGTGTCGGAGGGGGGGTGTTGGCGCCGTCTGCAATCCACCACCAGCTCCTTGGTCTTCGCTGCGTTGAGCTGGAGGTGGTTCTTCTGGCACCAGAGGGTGAAGTCCTGCGTCATCTCCCTGTACTCCCTGTCGTCCTCGTTGGAGATGAGGCCAACGATGGCGGAGTCGTCAGAGAACTTCTGCAGGTGACAGGTTGCAGTGTTGTGGGTGAAGTCTGCAGTGTAGAGGGTGAAGAGAAACGGTGCCAGCACCGTCCCCTGGGGGGCCCCCGTACTGCTGATGATGGTCTCTGATTGACACTCCCGGGTCCTCACGTAATTTGGGCGGTTGGTGAGGTGGTGATCCACCCCCGAGAGCTGCAGCTTGTCCCCCAGGAGCGGGGGCTGGCTGGTGTTGAAGGCACTGGAGAAATCAAATAACATGATCCTCACAGAGCCCCCAGCCTTCTCCAGGTGGGAGAGGGACCTCTGCAGCAGGTAGATGACGGCATCTGAAAGTGTCCAAGGACCAGCCTCTCCAGGGTAGCTGTTGAATTCCTTGGGGTGAGGGGTCTTTGGCACAGGTACCACACAGGACGTCTTCCAGTTGAGGTACCCTCCCTTGCTTCAGGCTAAGGTTGAAGAGGAACTCCACAATCCCACACAGCTGGTCTGTGCAGGATTTGAGGAGCCTCGAGCTGATGCGATCTGGACCCGCTGCCTTACACCTCTGCAGCTCCCTCCTCACCTGGTTGGTTGTGAGGGACAAGGTGTTGTCAGCGGGTGGTGGGGGGGTTGTGGGGGGAGGAGAAACAGGAGCTGGTGTGTAGCTGATGGTTGGGGCTGATTAGAAGTGGGAGAGGTGACAGGGCCATTTCCAGGCAGTGGAAACAAATGGGGGGTGCAGCAGGGGGTAATGGGTCGGGGGAGGGGCGTCTGACTGAAGCAAAAATGATGCATAATCATACAACATCACATCAGTGATTGAAAGCATTTAATTGAAGCTCTACCTGTATTCAGAATCCAGATAGTCAACCCATCTTTGTGGTCTCATATCTTATTCCCTGCCAGCGTCATACTGTTATACCATGGAATATTCCATTCTCATTGCTTGGCCAATGATAGTAGACATCTTACAGCACCTTTGGAATCAACACTTTGGCTGTTCCAATCTGTTATTACTGTTATTTTATAGTTTGAAGAAGGTGCCTTTGACTCTTCTCATTTCTTTATATAGCAGAAGCTTTTGTCATTAATGCAAGTAGAGATAGGAAGTGGAATTTGAAATCTGCATTGTTAGTTCGTATTTGAAAAGGGTGGGTAACACAAAGGGCTGTGTGACAAGAAAATAAGAGATGAGATGATCCTCATACGGTAAAAACATCTCTTTCTTACTGAAGCATCTGCTCAAATAAAACCTCAAAGGCTTCTGGAAAGGGCAGGTCTGCAAAAAAAGCACAAAACATGACACTGAAAGGCACAATACTTTTATCTTATTTTCTTTAACCATCCATTGTTTGTCTGGGTGAATGGGGTTTGATACCTATTT
Organism: Gymnodraco acuticeps; assembly: GCF_902827175.1. Classification (NCBI taxonomy): domain Eukaryota; kingdom Metazoa; phylum Chordata; class Actinopteri; order Perciformes; family Bathydraconidae; genus Gymnodraco; species Gymnodraco acuticeps. The sequence goes on along the minus strand of NW_022991325.1, from coordinate 1,760,852 downwards.
TACATGTTGTCATGGAGGTTAGCAATGAAAATAACTTCATTGGGTCGGGGTAACAGCGTATATTTGTCTTTCAAACACAATTTACTTTAAAATAAACTAACCTGACTGACCAAAAGTCTTTTTGTTCTATGTTTATCTCCCCTGTCAGCTAACTTAACATTTTAGCAAAATGACTTCATTACATAAAAAAAAGAACCGCCCAGAGACTTTTCTCTCATTTGTTTATATTTTTAATTTGTAAGATGTAAACTACTATTTTATCTATACTGCATTTGCACCTTCAATGTTATTGACTGAAATGAAATGCCTTAAAGGTAGGGTAGGTAAGAATGGAGAAACCAGCTCGAGTGCGCTAGAATTTGAAAGTACGCAGACGAAAACAATCTGCCCCTTCCTTCAGACTTCCTCACAGAGCCCCTCCTCCAACACACACGCACGCGCACATGACCAATGAGGGCACGAGATAAGTTTGTGCACAGATGGAAGGCTGACAGGCAGGTAGGCCGTCCAGTTACTTTAGCCGGGCCGGCTCAGATGATTGGTCGTGCTTTTTACAACGCTACGGCTTCCACAGATTAATTTATGTATTTATTGTCAAAGCATTTAATGTATTCATTGCTATCGGGATGTTAAGAGCATTCCATGGAATATAACAAAAAGTGTTTTCTGAAGTGAATTACCTACCCTACCTTTTAAAGGTTTGTAAATGACTAAGGTAAACATTTTTTTTAAAAATCCCTGCTAGCTTGCGTCGTTAAATACAGCTGTCATCTGATTGGTTGCGCGTTTGAAGGTCAGCGGTAAACAAGGTTAAAGTTGAGATAATTTAACCTTTTTTAAGCGCAGTGCTCGGCTTCAATTTCAAAGATGTGCGATGCCATGTATAGTGCTACGGCCTAGTCGGGGGCAGCGCTTTCTCCATAGAAACGCAACGCTAGCACAAAGTTGTTTTATCACGTAACACGTGTATGCAGTTTTAAGATTAGTCTTAAGCATACTTGCCAACCCTCCCGATTTTCCCGGGAGACTCCCGATTTCATTGCCCTCTCCCGGTTTCCTCCCGGGGTCATATTTCTCCCGCATTTCTCCCGATTTCTGACAAAATCAGATTTACTCAGGACTGTTTCCACTCGGACTTTAATACAGCTACACCATTGTTTGGTTTCCATGGTAGCGCGTCTCTTTAGTAGCGCACGCAACTGAAAGTCTGAGAGGGTGCGGAAGATAGTCACAGAAAACTGAACAAGAATCGACAACTCTCCTCTGCTCACTCCTTTCATGCCCACACATATGCTCCATCAAGGATGGTGCTACAGGCCGCAAGGCAGTGCCCTTACAACTACAATAAGCATGTTAATGTTAATCTAATACAGCTCCGGCGATCCCTGCTCCGGCGATCCCCCCCCCACGGTGGTTTTGGAAATGCTCCCGATTTCTGAGGTCTCAAGGTTGGCAAGTATGGTCTTAAGACTGGAAAAAGGGGTAAATGGCTTGTTACTGTTTAAGAACTTGTGGATCGTGTTTATTTTTGTGAGTCAACTTTCTATTATTTTTTTTCAAGCCATTATCACTAGAGGGCACAAACACAGATTATACAAATGTAAATCCACATAAATAAAGATATGTAGCCCCTTGCCTCCTGCACCTCCACCTCTTGCCGTTCCATTATTATTATGGATAATGTTAGTTTGCAATCATGTGGTTTGAGCAATTCATACGCAAGTTGACATAACATGTTATCATCGCACATCAGGTTAGCAATGAGCCCTCTCCTAATCGGGTTGGACTCTGTGTCACACAGGCAGGTGGCAGTGCAACATCAGAGATAGATACCCATCCCTAGTTCAGATGTGCTATGTTTTCAGGTAGAAAAAGGTGTGTTTGGTTGTCTTTACTCTGTAGTCTGTCCTCCTGCCTGCAGGCACATGGGCCAAAATGGGCAGCCAATGGGTCTGCGTCCCTGGAGGTTTTCCATGGAGGAACCTGAGAACGGGCTAGAGAATGGCTTCAGTGACCTGGCTGTTACTCCCGACGAACCCAAGTCCGAGCCCCTGCCTGAAATACCTTCACTCCTCCCTGCAGAGAGTGGACAAAAGAAAAGCATACTGCGAAGACAGCAAAGCCTTTTGGTTCTTACAGGTAACACACAAACACACCATCTTATTATTGTTATTAATTTGTCATTAAAGGGGCCCTATTGTACTTTTTGAGGTTTTCCTTTCCTGTAGTGTGTTTTTGGTGCATGAGTGCGTAAATGGTCAGCAAAGGCTAAAATCCCTGTGTTCCTCCAGAGGGAGTTTCTCTCCCACACTCTCCATTGGTCTCCTTTTGTTTACTTCAGTAACATAGTGACAGCACTATATAACACTCTACACTAAGGGCAGGACATTTCCAACACAGCTCTAATGCCCCTTTCACATCAACGCGGTTCCAGGGCCGGTTCGGAGCTAGAGCCTAATAAGCTCATGTCCTGTTCACACAGCAGCAGCGGAATCGGCTCTTTTCCCCCGAAAACCGGTTCTTACCAAGCTCGAACAAATTGTCGGTCTAGAAGCAAGAACCGCTTACGTCACGCTTACGTCGGAGGTGGGGGCAGGGGCGGGATCAACCTGAGCAATAAGAAGGTTAGCCCCGGACAATTCTCCCTCAATAATATAATACATTAACCGTGCTTTACGTGAACCTCATCATGACACAAGAGAGGACGGCAGGACTGTAATGTCCCGTTTTCAGTGAATGCAACAGAGGCAAGACACCAGACCAATCAGAGAGTTGCATGGAAATAAACGTGTGCTTGTGTCATTCAAGCTCGGCTCTGTGTGTGTGTGGCAAGAGAGCATTTAGTGTGATCGAGAGAGAGGGAGAGAGAGAGAGACCGGTGCCAGCAGGGACCGTGTTGTTAGCATCTGGTTAGCTAGCTGCACTAATGGACATAAGGAGCTGTTTGTTCCACAACATGCTGGAGGAGAGTCCTCCTGGCGAGTGTGGCAAAAAAGTTGTAACAAGCAGTAGCGCTGAGCAAAGTGACTAGAACGCGACCACACACTTATTAAAAAAAACACACTTTATAAAGTCAGGCAACACTAACCAGGCTTCATGTGATTCTGTTTATTTGTACCTTACTTTGACCATCCGTTCGCTGTTATTGATCATTGTGGAGAGCAGGCAGACATTTTGTTTTGTATTATAGCAGCTATCGGATGGAATCAATACTGGGCTGCACAGGTTGTCGTGTCCAACTATCACAAGTAGAATACGCCTGTAAAATGTGCCTGTAGAAAACGGCTTATGTCACAATAGGATAGCAACAAGTAGTCAAGATAGTCAGTTTAGCTTTGGTTGCTATGCTAACATCACCTATCGTATACCAAAGACATTTTCACAAGAGCGTTGTGATGCCAAACAGCGGGCAGCACTGCAGCGGTCGGTAAATGCCGCTGAAACACATTAATAAACAATTAACCACTGTACTCTGGAGAAAAGTATAAATTTGGAGAAGTCGTTATTTAATTTAATCTGGCTTCTTATGATTAAAAGCAACACGATCATCGACCCGACGCAGTCCCTCATTGTTGTTGTTGTGAGCGCTGTTGGGGAGAAAATCAGCGACGTAAACGTGACGTCATGACGCAGCTGCGGCAGCACCAGTCGGGCTCTGGGCGGTGTGAACAAAACGGGGGCTGAAAAGAAAAACCGGTTCCGAACCAGAAAAGCGCAAGCAGAGAACCTCTTTCGTGTGAAAGGGGCATAAGCGGTTGACCAATCACAACAGAGGTGGCCAGCTAACCAATCAGAGCAGACTGGGCACTGGTTTCTTACTTTTAAATGTTAACTGTAATTTGGCAGTTTTCAGTGTTTATCTGACAGATATTCTACAGATTTATATCTTTCACGGTCAACAAAGCATATCTTTTCTTAAGAGCTGCTGCTGCACAGGGAGTATGAGAACAAAAAGAGCTTTTTGAACATTAAAGCATGGAGACATGTCCCAATAGACACACAACATGAACATACTAATATGAACCTGAAAATGAGCAGAATATGTCCTCTTTAATGTCTTCTCACAGACCCAGAGCAAGATAAAGACTTGCCAATCTCCACTGTGAAGACTCAGGAGATTCTTCAGGGCAATGTGGTGCGGGAGAGTGCGGAGGGACACGGCACCATCGAGTGAGTATTGATCTTTTTGGCAAACATTGACCTGCAGTCAGCACCTTTTGTTCATTTGGACATGTGGGCATTTTCAAGTAACAAGCTCTAACAGCAATCACCCAGATACATACCTTCCTCATACGTAACAAAATGGTTTCTTGCTTGCTTAATCTCTCGAAGCCTTCTAATCTCAGGTTTCGACTCAGCAAGTAAAAACCTGAGAGGTGAACAGGTGTCCTCCCCACCCAGGTGACGTCTGGTCCAGCAGACAAGATATTCAAGCTCTGAAAATAATTACCATTCCATGTCGAGCAAGTTTCGAGGCATAAAACATTAAGTCGGCCGCACAAGTTCCCATGAGTGATTCATCATAGCACTGCATGGGAATTTTACCTTATTAATGGTTTGCCTTTCATGTGGAGATACTGGCCTGGTGTGGAGTCTTCAGGGCGTGGCACCTGATGTTGTTGGACCAGACATTGGGCGGAATCCTTTAGTCATGCTTCAGATGACACCAGGCCCATGTAGGCATCCAAGAGTAGCACACAAATACACATGCTGTCCAAATAAAAGCTACACACAGGCAAATCTCTCAGCTAGAATACTTGGCTGTATCAACACATTCACAGTCACTCTGTCACTTGATTGACATTCAATTCATTCTTAATCCTATACTTTTTCTTAATGTCCTCATGTTTTGTGAATGCCGACCTAAAGCTGCTTTCACATGATTTGCAAATTGCTTACCGGCAGTATGAGACAAAGAGAGACCTTTTGGGACATTAAAGTATGTTAACATGTCACAGTAGAAGCACAAAATACACATATGAAACCGGAAAATGAGCATAATAGGGCCCTTTTTAAAGTTATAAGACAAATGAGACAAATGTAAAAACACCAAGAACTATCTATCAATCTCATACCATGGGTTGTTTTATTAATGAAATTCAGTGTTGTTTAAAACATGCATTGAATGAACACTAGTATTTTAGTAACCAGAATGTCATACGTATACTGTATATCTTACACAATGAAACACACATGTACATTTTTTTAAATATATTTTAGCATAATTGTAAATCTAATTATATTTTGCGGGTGAACCTGAGATCCAGGAGAAAACCGTAAATGAGAAATGGGGAAGGGAGAGGGGGGGGTATTAGGTAGGAAGAAAGAGGTGAGCGACATGGAGAGGAGAGTTGAGGGTGGAGAGAGGGGGAAGAAGTAGGTGAGGTAAATGGAGGAGTTAGTTAATGGTGACATTTTTTTCTAATTCCATTATGAATATGGATTGCGGGAAAACCTGAAATCCAGGAAGAAACCCTACATGAGGTAAAGGGGAGGAGAGTGAGGAAGGACGTGGGGGGTGGAAGGATCGGGAGAAAGAGGGAGAGGGGAAGGGGGGAGGTAGAGGGAACTACTGTTGTCCAGCCTGAGCTGAAGCACCAGCAGCTTCTTCCCCCGCCGTTTCCCGCCTCAGCTTACTCCCTCTTTGCCTTCCCTCTCACCAGCTTCTCTTGCCTCTTGCTTTGCATCCTCTGCAAGTCCACGTCCTTCTCTGTCTCCCTCCTACGAAACAAGAAACCTCTCCCCTGGTAATCCATGTTCAGAGAGAGGTCCTCCAGAAGTTCCTCTTCATCCTCCATCTTTTTGTCCTTCGCCTCCCAGCTCAGCTGTTTCTGAGCCAGGTGTCTGGAGAACCTTTCCTCTGTCTCCTTCCTCTCGTCTTTCAACTCTTGGACTTCTGTCTCCAAGGTTTGGTTTTTCCTGGCCTCGTGATTTTTCTTGTTCGTCACCTGTTTCAATTTGATCTCCACCTTTTTTAGCTCAGTCTCGCTGCTGAGGTTTTTCTGGGCCTGGTCATCTTTCTCCTTCTCCACCTCTTTGAAGTGAGTCTCCATCTGTTGTTTTTCACTCTCCCAGATGCGATTTCTTTCGGCCAGGTCTTCTGAGAACTTTTCACCCTGCTTTTTCAACTGGTCATCCAAATGTTTGACTTCCCTCTCCAAGGTTTTGTTTTTACGGGCCTGGTAATTTTTGTGCTTTGTCACACCTTTCAATTTAATCTCCATCTGTTGTTTTTCACTCTCCAAGATGATGTTTTTACTGGCCTGGTCATCTTTCTCCTTCGCTGCCTCTTTTAATGTAGTCTCCATCTGTTGTTTTTCACTCTCCAAGGTGTCATTTCTTCCGGCCAGGTCTTTTGAGAACTTTTCACCCTGCTTTTTCAACTGGTCCTCCAACTGTTGGACTTCCTTCTCCAATGATTTGTTTTTACGGGTTTGGTAATTGTTGTGCTTCGTCTCCTCTTTCAATTTCATCTCCATCTTCTGTTTTTCACTCTCCAAGGTGTGGTTCCTACCGGCCTGGTCCTTTTTCTCGTCCACCACTCCGTTCAACATCGTCTTCATCTGTTGTTTTTCAATCTCCCAGCTCTGTTGTTTCTCGGCCAGGTTGTTGGTGAACTTTTCCTGGCACTGAAGCAGTTCTTCCTCTCTTCTCTGCAGCAGGTTTAAGGTCACCAGGTTGGCCTTGGTGTTCTGGTCTGAGAGCTTCTGTTGCTGTGCCTCATACCCTGCCACCACCTCGTCCAGCTGCTGCTTGTGTTTGCGCTCTGCAGCTTCCATGTCCTCCTCCAGAGCGCTGTACTTGTCCTCCCAGGCTGTCACGCACTGAAAGAGTTCATCTCCTTTTTCAATCAGCAGTTTTATGCTCTCTGCTTCAAACTGCAGGAGATTATCGATGTTCATGCTGTCAGATGTCACCTGGTTGCTCTGGTCTGAGAGCTTCCCTTGGTCTCCCTCATTCCCACCCACAATCTCGTCCAGCTGCTTCTTCTGTTCAGCTTCCATCTCCTCTCTCAGACTTGTTGGCCTGGGGTTTCCCATGTTGTTTTGGCACTTTGTTCTATCCATGGCACACTCTGTAGACAGTGAAAAATAATCAATTTGTCTTTTGAAGACGTGTTCTATCTAGAAGACTGTAAAGTTTGTCTGAACCGACTGAATAAGTATACACACCGCTCAGGACTCAAGACTCAACTCACTTATTAGAGTCTGCTATACCCTAAATTCCAAAGACCAAGATTAAAGCCAAACTGGGATGTCATGTGATGTCATTTTCATCTCCTGGTGATGTCATCCCAATCTGAGAGACAATTATATTGTACAGATGATGTCATAGTGACATCCTATTCTTACACAATTACGCTCCGCCCAGGATTTGGAAGCTTAGAATGTGTTGTCATAGTGACATCAGATAACCAGGTATTCTTAAAGGGATATTCCGCTGTGGACAAAGACAAACTAAATTAATTATACTTGAATTTTACAAAACACACAATAACTAGGTGTTCATCTAAAAAGTTTTGTTTATATATTTTAATATTCCCACTAAGCAGTGGTTCCAAAACTTATTTTGCACGACCCCCCTTTTGAAGATAAGAATATTTGTGAGCCCGACTTATAATAATTAGGTCTAACTGTGTAATACTATGTATCTTTTACTGTGTAACAACAACATTTCTGCTTTCAACATATTTTCAAACTTAACCAGCTCCCTAAGCTCCCTGTTTTTATGGAGGCCACAGCAGAAAAACATAGGTAGGATGTGGCAAAAGGAAGGAGTGTGGCCGTGGCTCTCCTACCTTACATGTGTGGCGGTTGCATGTGTAGAGCGATTGAGAGTGAGCGAGCGTAGTATGTGTCAGTAAGTGAACAGGAGTAGCAGCAGTGATAAGTCTGTCTATAAAGTTTGCTGTATAACAAAGTTGCAAATAAATGCAACAGACGTGGAAGAGCTTGCCTGTCTGCCTCATTTAAGAGTGGGTTATTGAACATTTTGTGAAGATTCATCCTCTGATTTGCGTTTAGCTGGGAGCCATGCACTCACAAATGTGTCCATGTTATGCTAGCAGTGCTCAATGCATCTCTCATTTGGGGGAGCGCCTTGTTAGTGTAACTACATATAAAGTATGTAGTGCCTTGCTCAGGCACACCTCGGTAGCATTTGGTCTTTTGGAGACTTGGTTCCCAAGCCAATTACCTATGGACTCCACCACCAACACCCATGGTGATGTAATTTCCTTTGTGTCACTAACAGTTTTTTCACTTCCTCTGCTGAGCTTTGGGCAACAGGGTTGTGCCCATGCTGTGGGACACACTTTAAGTATGAAAGTACCCTGTTTTCAAATATGTTTATGATTTAACCAAATTGATTGACCATTAAGAGACGTATGTCAAAAAAATAAATAGCAAAACAAGTAAATGAAAAGCCGGTTTCTTAATGTTATATTTGACATATAGTTGGTCTCCAGGAATGAAGGACCAGAGAAAAATGCCATTCTAGGGGGGGCTCGAGAGCTGTTTGATATTATAAAGTATATTTTCGAAACTACTTTTTCTACAACTTTATTTACATTGTGTCTAAGGACAAATACATTAAGTCCAGTTTTAGCATTTTGGGCATGGATTCATTGGAAATGTCATAGGTGGGACAGATAATGTCCTCCAATTCTTAAAAAACGTAGACATCTGAATATGCAAATATTAGCGAGTGTTTGCTAACAAGCTCATCACAGTTGCTGCTATTTTCGATTTCTCACACCAGGTCCTATCCAAGTGTTCTCTCTTGCTGCCCTCTGGTGTTCCTGCACAGCCCCATGGATCATTCCTGATTTCCTATGGATGTCATAGTGACATTCAATATGGAATTACATCACACAAAATAATAGCATAAATTAATAAAGAGACCTCCAGCAGTTGACATCCACACACAAAAATATGTTTAAACACATTTATATAGACATATACGTTATAAAAGTTTCAGAATATTTTTTTAAGTGGATAAATGTAACAAGGTGCATTGCTAAACTACTGCATTCTATTTTGAGTTGATTTTACTTAACCTGAGTTTTTCCGAATTCTGCTTTTTACTCACTTATTTGTCAGCCTTATTTACTAATTAGTTTACAAATTCATATTATAAGTTGAAACAAAATATATATTAACTAATAAATATACATTAACATGTAACCATAGGTTAAGATATCCATCAGAAGTATTTACTAAATAATTCAAATTAGATCCGCACCTTTACCAACTGAGATAAACATCAATAATCATAATCCAGTAATTTAATATGATTCCGTATTTGGCCAAAAACGCATTATGAGTACTTTTACTTTTCGAGTATGTTTACTATTTAGTATTGATCTTACCAATGTATGACACGTGAACACGATAGAGATCCAAAAAAAATCACTTTTTCTAACTTGGTATTCTTAGTGTCCGTGATTGGGTGAATACTTTGATAATGTTGCGTTCCATTTATCATGTTTTATTCATTCCTAATAATGTCTTTCCTACCAGGACAGAGAATATTGACAAAGTGATAAAGCAGTGGGAGGGCTCTTTCTTCAGAGGGAATCCCAAGCTGCGCAGGAAGTCCGTGTCGCTGCGCTTCGACCTGCACATGGCTGCGGCCAACGAAGGCTGCGCGCAGACCAAACAGGACAGCCTGCCCGACGTGGAGGTGTGTCTGATCATGAAGAGGTCTCGCAGCATCCCCACCATCACACAGTGACCGCTCTGCCACATCAACACTGCTATGTTGTACCACGGGTTATGTTGACGTTACAGACATTACAGTGACACCTGGGATAAAACCTCCCATTGCCATGCTTAATATATATTTCAAAAGACAACATTCATTGATTTTCGCTTCAATACTGACTCAGATTTCTCTAATCAAATGTTGCAGGATTAGCATTATGCATCAGGCTTTTGTGCTGGCCCATGTTTAGAGTGTCAGTAAACTAAATTAAAAACCTTGGACCTTAATTCACTCCCTTACAGAGGATAGCAATTTAATATATGAATCAGATATCTTTGTTATCATTCTAGTTGACAAAAAAGCCTCTTATTACTGTCATTGCTCAGTATGAGGTCACTCACTGTACAAAATAGATTATATATCATATGACTGCTTTACTACTGCATTTCATTCTACATGTGTGAAGTCACAGACTATGACCTTCTGTGACGTAAAGGTATATTTATTTTTATTTTAGGGACTGTATGAACATTTCTATGAAAATATTAGTGGAGGGTATTTTTTAGCAATTGATTATAAATGTTTCACTATCCAATAGCAAGTCCCACTTTCACTTAAATCTCCATGGAAAGCATATAAATATAGGGTAATGTGCCATATAAAGTCATAGTGAATATGAATGTGATGTCATCAACAGCAATTCGGCCATCTTTGAAGGACACCAGCGAAAGTAAACAATGGACTTAATCTGTACGGCGAGCGGAGTAGAGCATAACTCTTTCTCTTCAAACCTTTTAAACATGGTCTGGAGGCACTGTTATGTCATTGGCTGTAAATAAACAACTCTCATGACAAACCATGGGATTACATTTTATACTTTTATAGCTAAATTAAAAAGAGGATGACATAGCGAACATCAGCAAGGAACGCTGAATGTGTTGAATGGGAGCCATCTGCTGACTGTCTGAGAATTGTCGAAGTGTTGAGAATTGCTCAAATACAGTAACACAAACCACTCCACCGGGGATACGATTTTAATCATAAATGCTGCAGTTTACAAAAACATACTGGTATTTTAACATGCGTGATTAGCCAACGTTTTATCAGCACTCAAGTTAGCCTAACATTAGCTCTCTTACCTCTGTCCAGATGATTTTATAGTTGTCATTAAAACTGTCGATTTGAAGGTCTTGTATCCACCTATTTAACTTGACTTATATTAAATATGTTTAAATTGCAGATGGGTGTAGGCACTAGTAACAGTGATCAGTCCATTCTTCTCTTCATAAGTACAGATGTCAATAATTAACCACATTTATTTTATGATTAGCGCTCCTCTGTTTCTGCCGAAAGCTCTCATTTGTAAGGGCATTTGTATTTTGCGCATACTTTATTCAAAACAGCTGAACGCTATTGACGGCTTGCTAACGTTGCTATAGATGTTATCCTCCTAAAATGGCCGCGAATGCACCGCGGTTCCCAATCCCTGGAGACAGTTTTAGGTTTGAAATAAATAATGGTTCGAATATTCAAAAAACAGAAGACAATATTGTGTTATGTGTTAATTAATTGTAATTATATTACTTTGATATATTTTGGGGAGGGTGTTGCAAATTTCTCCTAGTCAAGTAGAAGGTCTTTCAAAAATATCAAAAATGCTGAAGAAGGCATGTTTCCACCCAGATCATTTCCCCGCAGTCCATAAATGCTTGCACAGCAGACACATGCAGCACTAAAAGAACAAATCCAGATTGTGTGCACTTTGAGGGTCTTTTGTCATTGCAGTTCATTTTCTTTGTGGCGGGAAACACCTTTACAGCTCAAACTGATACATACATCGTCGCAAACAAAGAACACTGCTCACTGTGAGCACGCCGTGTCTCAGATCATTGAGATTCCCTGTCCTAACCAGAGGAGGGCAGTATTTGTAAATAGTTAACACTGCAGTGTGTCAGCAAAGCTTAACACGGGTTGTGTGGCACATGCTATCTGTTAAACTTTACCGATGTTATGCTACATTTTGAGTTGGCATCAAAGATATACAAATATAAGTCCCATGGTGCATTGCATTTTTGTGCCTCAGAATATATTGAGACTATTTAAAGATATTATCTATGCAGTTCTGTGCTCGATTTTGCTTTGCTTCATGCATAACACTTCATTTGAGGACCTCTACCTTCAGAATGGAACATTGTGCTTTTATCTAACAATTCATCATTTAAAATAAAAAATAATATATTAACTCTGTGTTTCCTGTCAAATGTTTACCATCTTTGTCTAAAATACTAGAAGACACAGTTGTTAACCACAAGGTCTCCCTTTGTGTTTAGTGAGAGGCTGTAATGAAGGGGTAAAGGAAAAGATAAGGGTGTGTTGTTCACACTTTGACACACTGCCTCTCACTGACACATCTGTAAGAACACACATGTGCATGTGCAACAGTTCCACATGTTTATTTTCATCATAACAAATACATGAATATACAGAGAAGATATTGTTTACATTGCAGTTTAATAAATACATTCTCAACTTTAAACTTTAAAGTTGCTTTGAAATGAAAGGACATGACAATATGTTTAGCCTAGTCTATTAAGAGAATCTTCAAAATCATTACTACATTTAATAGTGCTGGGTACTGCAAATGTATACCTCAGTTACCATGGAAATAATTGTAAATTAATAATTAAAATCAACTGCTTTACCATGACCTAATCTCTATGTTTTTATCTTATCTTTTTGTAAAACAACATTGAAATTATTTTGCAGAGCTTCCTTTATACAAAAGTACAGTAAAGTACAATTTATTTTAACATTTACAAACTGGATTATTTGAACGGTAGCAGCTTGCAATTTACAATCAAATGTTGCTGGTTCCTTGTCTGGTTTGTTGTTTGAAGGCAAATCAGTCTTGCATATCTTCATATATGCTACTCTTTTGACTTTAATGTGTGACCATGCTTTTCAGATGTTGTATTGTAATCTAGTAGATACAGTAATGGACGGTTACTAACAAAATACAGTTTAAGTGTAGATAGTGCTTTAAGATCCCAGGTGTCATGTTGCCTCAGTCTTTGTGAGTCTGTGGCTAAGCTATGGAAGCCCGAATAACTTCAATGACATTGTTGCAAGGCTGCAGGGGGTCATATTCTGCAAACACGTGGCACACATTCTCCATGCCGGCCTCAATACCTTTCGCCACAAAGCCAAACGTTCTGTCGGGACACAGAAATGTTAGATTAAGTTAGATTTATTAAGTACAACATTTAAGTTCAAGAAGAATGCAGGTGAGCCAGAAACCTGGGTGGCTTTATCATATGGATCGTCGCATGAGAAAACATGTATAATTTGTAGTTAAACAGAAAATATCACAATTCAAGTTAAGAATTACCTTGCACCAAAACTGGATCCTTTCACCCAACTGTAAGAGTAAAAAAGACAAGGTTTAATATTTAAAGATTGTGTCTACTGTAATAAAGGGTCCTGTTTGTGCATGCGTGTGTGTTTATTTCTGACCTATGTGTGTATGTCTAATAAAATCAGAGTGAAAAAGTAAAAGTTCATCTTAATATACTAAAATATTGAAAAGTTAAAGTTTGGTTTGAGAAATTCTTGGTAAAGTTTGACTGCTTATAACTCTGGCGTTATAGCAGGAAGAGCTCCTTTGAAATGAATAACTTTAGATTTGAAGGCAAGATCCGGCACATTATTCTTAATACTAGAATTGCAGTTTTGTGGTTGTACGCCTACGCCAACAACTCAATATGCAGTTTACATTCATGTCCGTCTAAAATGTCATCATTTTAACAAATTACACATTTGCTCCACATTGTCATAATTAGTCATTATCTATTCTCTTGTTATGACCAACAACATAATAGATGTATATAATATAATAAAAAAATAGATATATATATATATGAGATATTCATGAAAATAGACTGTACAAATTGACAGACACCCTCCGGCGTGGAACCATTAAGAATCACTTTGATTTCAGAACTTGTTTTGTATACTCACAGTCGATTGTCTGGATCTCCCCCACCGTAGCTCAGGAGGTGAGCAGGGTAATGGCGCCTGAAGAAGAGCCTAAAAAAGAGATTATTGTTACTGTTAGCAATGATCATTTGCAGCAAAATGTTACACACAAAAACAGCACTGTGGTTTTATCGTGTACAGTAAGTAAAATCTCAGCAGAAGACTGTATGTTGTTAGTCTTACTTCCTGTTGACATCTGTCAGTGTAACGCCTTTCAAAGACACCTTCAAGTTCACTATGGTTGGTATGAAGGAACCCGAGGCCTTCTCAAGTGTCGAAGACACCGCCTTCTGCACTGCACAGGGGCCCGTCAGCGTTTCAGTAGGGACAGCATTCAGGTAGACAAAATTGCAAGCAACTGTGGAAAAGAAAAACATTGTGATAGTTTGATTAGAAATACAGGTTGAGTACACAAGTAATTAAACATGTAGGGTGGTAAATGTAATTAAGTGAAACTCCCTACTGGATTGTTCTGGGTCATTGGTCTTTTTACCATTCTCTTGGGCAAAACAGACATACAGTAGATAAGTACTTTCAAAAAGGATTTGCTCCAAATGTACTTACAGGAAAGTAGTAACTTTCAACCAAAGCTGTCTTTCCTTATTGTTGTTCCATTGTACAGGTCTATTCTGTATAATTTGTACTTGGTGGTACAGTTGAAAATATATAGAAATAATATAAATGCATGACTTGGTTGGCTGGCAGTGGTGTAATACAGTAATTGTTACTGTACCTAAAACAATGTTAAGTTATTTGCACTGTAGCCTACTTGAGTATTTCCCGTTTAATGTCCTTTATACTTACAATCCTCCATGCTTCAGATGTAAATATAATTTTGTTTTACTCCAGAACATTAAATATATTATTTTCTATTTGGAAATCTAGCTGCATTTATTCATTCATCTGCCATTTTGTCAAAAAACAAGATAGAATGTGGTTATAAAGTTCAAAAATAAATGGTAGAAACAAAGAAGACTACATAACCCCTAATGTAGTTATTATTGCTCCTTTAAATGTTATATCATGTGTAAGTCCCACCAAAACAGCCTAACAAGACGATAGTAATGGCATATTAACGAAGTAAAAATAACGGGCACATCTGTTATTTAATTACACGCAACATTAATGAATCAAGGCCATTAGTACCACCTAGTGCTTTGCTAACGTTAGCTAACCTGGATTACAGCACGGTTACATGTACAGTAGGCTGCACTCTACACAGTAATAATTGTGCTACGTCAGTTTTTTTATCATTTTGTTAGCTGCAAGACAACATGCTACAATTAACTTGTAATACTAACATTTAGTTATTATTCATTGAGGTGTTTCTGAAACGATTTAGACCAGTCCTAAAGAAGAAACGTTACCTTAAAGTTAGCTGTTAGCTAATTTAACCTAAATTAGCAAGTTTATAGGGACAAGCTACTGTTAGCCTTTTCTACATATCTGCCAAACACTGTGACTACAAGAGAAGAAAAGGTAAAAACACTGTTTTATTTAATGAAGTTGAATTTGTGTGACTTAATGTAAGGCCTTGTTAATGTTCGTTTTAACCCCAATTGTTGTCTACTTTTCGCATTTTGTACGTGTTTGCTGCGCCTTATTTTCTTCTAAGCTAACTGGCACTTGGTACGTTAGGCTACTAATAACTTTCTCATAACGTGAAAATAAGTGTTAGTTAACTTACATGTTCATAAACAAATTAGGTTTATATTCTTCTTTACTGTACTATCTACTACTCCCTTTATATTTTTAATTTGACCCACCTGTTTTTCTCTTGTCCTCCGATGCTTGTTTGTCTTGAGCCCTCTCATCTGCTGCATCTGCGCAGACAAATAAGCAGTGGTGTAAAAATAACTAAGTACATTTACTCAAGTACTGTCCTTAAGTAAAATGTTGTATACTTGTATACACACACACACACACACACACACACACACACACACACACACACACACACACACACACACACACACACACATATCATGTATACATCACTTCAGGGGACATTACATTGACTTACATGCATTTCCTGGAGACTTATCCTAACCCTTAACCATAACCAACACATGCCTAACCCTAACCCTCAACCTAACCCTAAACCTAACCAAGTCTTCACCCTAAAATTAATGATTCCCCTTATGGGGACCTCCAATTTGTCCCCATAAGGGAGGCGAGTCCCCACACGTGACTGTGTAAACAGATTTAGGTCCCCACAAGTATAGTAATGCTAGGCCACACACACACACACACACACACACACACACACACACACACACACACACACACACACACACACACGTGGTAAATAAGTATGTAATAGCATACCTTGGCAGTGGAGCACTAATTTGCAGGGTAAAGCGTAAGCAGAGATTGTGTGCTGGTAGACCAGAGCAGAGAGACTACCTATAGAGATAACACAAATCAAATCATTGTTTTTAACATTCGATCTAGTCCACTATCCTCTTAAGATTAGAAAAGTGTGAATATTTTTGACATGATATAAAAAACTTTTAGCTGAAATGAAATGATGAGAGGATGATAGCCTGTATCTGGTTCAATATACTTTTTTTTTTTGTTATTGTGTTGGAATTTTACAAAGCCACCACAGCTGTATTTATTGAAGATAGAATTATGTGGAAGCGGATAACAAAGAAAACAGGCCACAATAAACCCTGATAATGGCTCTGTGGACGTGAGAACACTCCCTGTGAACTCATTCAATCAAATTAGGAGCTGCCCACTCACATCTTAAGAGGCCAGACATGGCTGACTCAGTGCTGGTGTGGCACACATCATCAGACAGTCAATCCAGGATGTGTACATGTGTTGCGTAAGCGGGTGAGTTTTCAGTGAGTTATCAATGACATTGACTTCTACATGTGCAACACTGTGGTCTTGTTGTTAACATTTACCTACCAAAGTATGGTTCCTGAGAAGAGCCTTTGATGCGTACACCCTTAGCTGATGATTCAATGAGGAATTGTCTGAAAAGATGTTCACTGCCCTCTCCTGCTTTGATAAGAGTCACAAAAAACAATGGAGTTAATGAATGTATGGTGTTGGCAGAAGGGAATGGCACTGACAGTTTTTTCATATGGCTCATGACATTAGTGTCCTGCTACATGATGCCCAGCCCATGTAGAGCTGTAAGACTAGTACACATCAACCAACACCATTTTAATAAACGTCTAATCAGAATGTACGGATCACACATTTAAACAAATATTTCAGAAAATACATAGGATTGCAAAATAAAAAAGACATTTTCATGATATTGATATGTTATATTTCATTATAACATTATGAGTTTGTACATTGTAAAACACATGTTATAAGATGAAATATAATCATGTGAAAACAACAAACCTTTAACATTATGATGCAATACTGCTCTTCTCTTATTGCCCTTGCAGTAAAACCCTGACATCAATGTCGTTTTTCCCCTCAAATTGACACTGATGTCAGAAAGAAACATATTTAGAATAATTGACATTACATTGAGCTGACACTTTTATCCAAAGCGACTTACAATTTACTGGATAATTAAGCAGAGGAATATTGTACAAGACATTGTCATCACTGCACACTGAAATGGTCTATCTTTGTCGACAGCGCTTGCATGAATATCATATCCTGCATTCCTAAAAAGTTTACAAATCTGCAAATGAAGGAAGCCTCAGAATTGTTTCGTGAGTGAGGTCCATTTTTCCTCTGTGATTGCTTACACATCCATAAACAGCTGGTTTACTTTTGTGTTTACACAGCGTATACTGCGGGTGGAAAACATAACAGCGCTGTCTCCTGCCTGGCCGCAGATGGCTGGATGTCATCAGACATGCCCGTTCACATCAGCAGAGTTGGGTAAGTGAATCTGGGCCTCTCAGCTTTCTGGGATAGACGAATGACGACACCGTGCTGCACAGTGTTCAGGTTGTTTGTCTGTTTTTGTGGCTTTGATCATCGCTCTTTTTCCTGTACCGAACCAAACACTGCTACGACTTTTATAAAAGCACATTGAAAGGATCCATAGTTTACCTGGGTTGTCGGCCGTTTGGTCCACCTTCATAGCCAGACCGAAGCTGCCTCTGAAGGAGGTGCTGTCTCTCACCAGAAAGGCTCCTGCTTCCTTGTCCTTCAACAGGGCTTCAGCTACAACCAATGATACATCACATGAATTTCTGAGAGACATTTGCACGTGTGTTCACCCCCAAATCCTCTGCCCTGAGAAGAAACACTCAAACCCGCTAGGCCAAAACGTTTCAAAGCATGGCTAAATATATCTGTCTTTTTTTGTTGAAATGCTTACCCTCTGCTCTGCTGAAATGTGGACGGAACCAAAACTTTGAAGTGTCCATGACAAACTTCATTGAGGGCTTGCTGCCATTAAAACGGGCTTGGAAGCCTACAAAAAAAATGTTTAAAAGAGGTTTCAGAATCAAAATCAGAATTCCGTTATTAGTCCCAAAGAGGGTGCATAACAGCAAAGAGAAGGTGCTGATAGAAACAAAATCAAAGCAGTATTTAGTAAAGTGAGCACACATATTAAACGTTTAAAATCAAATATTTACACATTTCTCGTATACATAATACTGTTAGTTAGAAAGTATGTTAGCTGCTAGCAAAAAAGACTACTCTAAGAGGTGTGACTCACTGTGTGGAGACAATGGCTTTGAGTTGGACACAAGGTTGGCCTGTATTATGTCAATCTCTGGTCCAGGAGACTTCTGTTGGAACGTATCCAGCTGAGGTTCACCGTTGACCAGCAGTAGAGGAATATCGCCCCAGGACCCAGAGAGTGAAGTAGGACTGCTGTGTGCTCCTTTGTCATGAAGCTCCTGTAGATGTCCTCGCTGTAACAACGGGGGCTTATCTGGGCTGTGCCTGTTATCTGGGGTCCTGGTTTTGAACCCTTCACTGAAGGAGCCGCACGTGCGAGTATACATGGACTCTGGAGGAGAGTCAGCGTCTTCACTGGCCAGGGACAGGTTGCTAGGCAGAGAAGAAGACAGTGATGTGAAGTAAGGACATTTACTCAAGTACTGTACTTAAGTACAATTTTGTCAGACTTGTACTTTACTTTTGTAATGTTTGCTACTCTGTACCTTTACTCCACTATTCCTACAATGGGACTTCTACTTTTACTTAAGTACAAGATCGGAGAACTTCTCCCACCTCTGGAAGAAGAGGATACATTTCCAATGTTCAAATCAATACACAGTAACATAAAGATGAACCTCAACATCACAGAAAGGGAGAAGAGTCAACAGCCATTCATTTCAATATTAGCCTCGATTAAATCATGCAAGGATGTGAACAACCCTTCTCTGTAAAACAATCTGACTCAGAGAAAAAACACACTTTGAGAAATGGCCTTTAAAGATGTGCACTATAACATTTGATAAATGGTACACTTTGTTGGAATGATATAATGCTATCTTTTTAGTGAAATTGGGAACAATCTACAGATGCAAAAAGACAAGAAATAATAAAATAGTCCCCTAATTGTGTATTCTTAAGGCTTTCTTTCCACTAGTCTCAAAAGGAAAATAAATGTGACCAAAATAAACATACATTTCTTGCCTGTAGTGTCTTGTCTGTAACATTATAATGAAATGAGAAGATGGCTCCAACTCGTTTCTGGTATTGCGGCAACATGTTCCAGTTTGGGACTGCTATTGCTGCCTTTAAACTTGACTTTGAGTGGAAAACTACAAACACGTATCAGTCGCCTGACCCTGGTCAGCCTCATAGACATAGAGTTAATGTTTTGCAGCATTTTAAGACACTATTTTAGCCACACATCAGTCATTGCATGGATGGATATTGTAAACTTGTTCTTTGCTTTTATTGTGAGTTTTACCTGCCGAGGATGTAGCTAGTGTCTGAGCATGTTGACATGGAGAGGAGGGAGACGGCACTGTTTCTGTTTGAGTATGACAAGCGCAGGTTTGTGTCTTGTCTTGAAGAGTGATTTCGTCGGGGTGCACTCCCAAACGGCAGCGGGGGCAGGGAGGCTGTAGGGGAGCTGGAGAACACCAGTGTGCCGTGGGGGCTGCAGCACACGCCGCTGGGTGTAGGGATGGCTATACTGGGGGACACAGATGGGAACTGAGTGGGCAGGGAGCAGGGAGGACATCCTCTGGGGACCAGCACGCAATGAGAGTCCTCTTCATCTGAGTCGTCTGAGAAACAATAGAGAGGACTGTGTTAGCAAAAAATACTGAACTGTTTGGGAAAAAACATGCTTCTTCCATCATTTCTCTTATTTCATGCTTTGATTTTCTGTTAGCAGAAAGGGATGGGCCTCTGTATGTACACACACGCTCCTGATAGAGACATGGATATGCAGGTACTTGCTTGCACAGCTCAGGATAATCGTTCCAAACTAAATTCTTTGAATTGTGCATTTCTGCGGTGACGATCCCAAATCACTCAGACCCGTCTCAACTTGTTCTTGTGAAGTCAAGGTTCTGTTGTTTCTCTGCTGTATTGCTGGGCACTGACTGAGTTTATTCCCAGAAGAAAACACTAGCCTGTGGTTATTGCATGATGGGTGGCGTCTGAAACCAAAGTTACATAATAATGACTAATGTTGGAACAGAAAGAGCTAAATGTGTCAGAGACTAAAAGGTGCTGTGGTGAGTGTTGTTTTGAGGGGAAATGCTGTATTTTGCAACAATAGGAAAGAAGTAACACAAAGCATGAACATGAACTCATGTAACGGATTGACCTTTCATTGTTTGATTCTCATCACTGTTACTTGATTTCTTTCAAACTCGTTCTTCACATAGTCTCATAAACACCTCAACAAACATTTCTCAAAAAAAGATATGCAACACGAAATCCATATTTATGCATTGGTGACTCTTGTGCACACTTTCTGATCAGAGCAGGTCTAAGTGAAGCACCACCCTCGTCTGCATCTTCTCCTGTGACTAGTCCTACATGTTCAGGGTGTAGTACTGGTCTGGGCAGTAATCCAAGAAAATCTAAGGTGATGTAATTACACCCTTAATACAAAAATAAAGCTTTCTCAAAGGGATGGTTCATTTCCAAAGCCCCAGGCCATGTATACTGTTAGTTTCATCATGGTGACTATGGTTTGACTTGGCTCTGTGTCACACCTCTGCAGGTTGGAGGCTGTAAATTGTTTGACTTTGTTGATGTGTATGAGTTATCATCGGCTACACCGACGATGTACAGATCTATCTGCCTCTCAAAGCAAATGTCAAACACTCACTACAGCAGACCTAGAAAGGGTTATTAACGCCTTTGTTACCTCAAGACTGGACTATTGCAACGCTCTGTATGTGGGTATGGACCAGGCCTCAATTAGATGCCTGCAGCTAGTGCAGAACGCAGCTGCACCTCTTCTGACTGGCCACAAAAAACGTGACCACATCACCCCAATTCTGGCCTCCAGTTCGGTTCAGAATTGATTTTAAAACCCTTTCATTTGTTTTCAAAGCCCTAAATGGGCTGGCTCCGGCCTATATAGCTGAACTCCTCCATCGCTACACCCCAGGCAGAGCTTTAAGGTCCGCTGATCAGCTGCTGCTGGTGGTGCCCAAGACCAGGCTCAAAACCCGAGGGCACCGAGCCTTCGCAGCAGCTGGCCCTAGGCTCTGGAACACTCTGCCCCTCCATGTGAGGCCCAGACCCTAGGGGTTTTTAAATCCTCACTAAAGACTCACTTCTTCTCCCTGGCCTTCTAGCCAGAGCGGAGCACGACTCCTGACTTTTGTTTTATTATTTTTATATTTCTGTTGTAAATGATTGTCTTTTATTGTGATTTTAGTAAAGTGTTTTTATTACATGTACAGCACTTTGGCTCGACCAAAGATCGCTTTTAAATGTGCTATATAAATAAAACTTCATTTGATTTGATAGTAGAGTAATAACAGTTTGAACTGTGTAGAAACTAAGCAAAGAAGCTTAAAAGTTCACTCTACCTGTAGGAGGGCTGAAGCACTGCGGACTTTTGTTGATCTCAATGGGTTCAAATGTCGGATCCAGTTCCATGATGAGCTGGTTGAGATTATCCAGGGAAATATCAAGATCAGCGTCGTCATGGTTACTGCTGGGCTGCGTGACAATGGGATGTTGATTGGCCCTCTCCTGCCCTGCGTCAAGGCGGATAGTTTGACCCACTCTCAGAACGTGATTGGGTATCATTTGGGACATGCCTTTAGCTGTAGGCATCATGATAGGAGAGCTCACTGTCTTCTGGGACTCCTACAGACAGAGACACAATGGAGAGAGATCAGTTCACCTGTATTCACTGCAGTCATTCCAAACCCACCGGCAGTCATTTTCTGCATGTCACGCAGTATCTCTCCCCCTTTCCTGTCCATCCATTAACAGCGAAAATCCCTGAATAACAATCTTGAGAAGAAAAAAAAGTGCTTTCTTTTTCAGACTCCATAAACAAAAATCTTTTGGCTTTTCCAAAGTGGTGGTGTATTATTGACTTCAATACACTGACTATGAGCTACGTTCCCCATTCTACCCCACTTCAAAAAAGGTTTTTTAGTGCATTTGGTCCACAGTTTTGCACTATACACTTATCCCAAGTTGTATTGTTGCCGCGGGTGATTAAAGCAACGTTTGCAAACGTCTGCAGTGCTGTTGCAGGAAATGTTCTTCAATAGAGGTCATCATTCAAGTATATTTCATTGAAATCGTAAAATCTTATATAAGGTAAGCTCATTCACCGCTTGGTGAAGTCAATGGAAACAGTCCCTGTCCTACAGTGCATAAGTCAGTATATATTGCCCAACGCTTCCCACACATTTCTCCATTTCTTAACCCCTCTATTAATAATGACACAGGCTAAGATAGGCTGCTATCAGCATGAATAGCTGTTCAGGAAGGGTGTGTCATATGGAGGAAAATATGTATCTCCCTCTCCGATTTTCAGACGAGGAGTGGTTCCCAATGAGTCAACCAGGTGACTACTGGTTACCATGACTACTATGATGTTTTCCTACAACAGCTAAGACCCAGTAGTCCACAGACAAAAAATGTCCTTTCGGAGAGAAAAAAGATCATTCCAAACGTTTGTTAGCTTTTGAAGGGCACCCACTCGCAGAGCCTCACCTTGATTAATAACATAGTGTGCCATTCAATACAACTGGCGTATAGATCTGTAGTGCAATGAGTTATTCTGCAGTTTTTTTATCTTAGGAAATGTCAGCATACATGTGGAGAATCCTGATTTGCTTCAACATAGCTATTTAAGGTCCCTGCTTTGACCTTTTGCAATAATACAAAATGTATACAAATCAAATAGTGATATTAATAATAATAATGGACAGAGAGCTATAATACACATAAGACTGTTTATATATTTGTTTCAAGTTGCTGATTAATGAACAATCCTGTCTACTTTGAATGCAATTCATATCCCAAGTAAAAGTAAAAGAAAGTCGTCTTACCTTATCTCTGTTCAAGATTCAGTGGTGGTAAAGTTGAATTACTCTTACACTGTCCACTGATTCACTTTGACATTTCATGTGTTGCATGCTTTTTATGTAGGAAATCCCAACCCTTTTTCCTGTGAGCCAATCAGCAGTGAGGATCACTAATCCTGCAACTCCAACTATTGATGTCATGATTTAAGCAGTGTAGAGTTTATAACCTCAGGGGTGTGTTTTTATACACAGGGATAGGCCTTAACTCTTCTGTTGAATAGTTTATCACAAGAGGCAGTGCATGTGATATATTTCCGTATCATTTTAATGCTGTGCTTGCATATACTCGTACTCAGCAGTCTAATCTTTGCCATGATAATATATTCACCTGCAGGGTGCAAGTACAGAAGCTGGGGAGTGTTTGAGAGGACAGGTGAAAACAAGCAGGAGATTAACTCTGAGCTCGTGGGTGTTTTCAGTAACTGATGCTTCGGGTGTTTCTGCCTCTGGTAGCCTGACAGTCAATGGACCTCTGGATACATTATGACATCTGGTGTGTAGAAACACTGAGCATATGGAGAGAGGTTTTCTTAATCAAATCATTGAGGATTATCAAGCTGCCTTTTCCCCATTTTTATCATTTTGAAACAAACATAAATGTGTTTCTTTTTTAAATTGCTCTTTACTCTTTAAATAATATACATCCCTTTATTCCAAAACCGCCACATCGTAACCGTTATTAGTGTAAATCAGTATTTCTTTTGTTTCATCACAAAACGATATATTTATATTCTTCGTACAACAATTCTATATTTGCAGATATCCCAAAGTCTCCCAGAATAGAATTGTGTTTATATTTGATCCACTCCAGCCTGCGTTCGATATGAGATGATGTCAAATGTACCATTCCCCCACAAGGGTTATTCCATCAAACTTTATTGTGTTTCATAACACCTATTAAACAACACGATACAGAACAGAGATTTCATGTACATGATTTGGTGCACTTCCACTGTCGAGTCAAAAGTTAGGAAAAACATGATTTTTCATTCACACAATGGATTTCATCAAAATACTGTGCACTGTAGCCAAGCAAATAATCAAAGCCTTGACAAAATAAACACAACAAATAGACAACAAAAACAACAACAACCAAACCCCACATACATGTAATTAATTAATTCTATGATAAACTTGGCTATTTACATGTCAAATAACCTTGATGTGTTTAGACTTTTATCTAATTGTCCAATGTGAGCTGTGCAGGTGTGAATAGGCAGATGTCCATGCTGAAAGAGCTTCAAGGAGAGAACGTGGTGGTGGTCTCAGTCTCTGTGGCCCCTGAACTCCTCCTCCTGCCGTACTTATACCTGACGAACCTCGACTGGCTCATGCAACCCAATTCCTTCATTAGCTTCAGGAGGTCGTGACGAAACTTCACACCGATGAAGGCGTAGACGAAGGGGTTCAGGCAGCACCTCAGGAAGGCCACGCACTGGGTCACATCGGTTGCGTAGAGGAGATTGTTCTCAAAGTCGCAGTCAACCACTCTTCCTTGTGCTGTGACCACTGTGTTCAAAAATAAAACCAGGTTATAAGGTACTTGGCAGACCAGGAAGACGGCCACCACGGCGAGAATCACCTTGATGGCCCTATTGCGTTCAAAGCTCCGAGCCTTTGAAAGGGTCTGGATAATGCTGCTGTAACAGATGCTCATTATCAGGAGCGGGAGAGCAAAGGCCAAAACTATCTGGGTCGACTGGATGCTGATGCGCAGCTTGTCAGAGTTGCTGGAGTAAGGGGTGCAGGTTTTGTTATTGACGGTGGTGTACCTCATTTCTGGTATTGAGAAGATCAGTGCCATCACCCAGATGGCAGCTGATGACACCTTGCTGAGAAACACAGCCTTGGAGCGGTAGCGGTGAGCGGAGACGGCCTTGGCGATGACGAAGTAGCGCTCCACGCTAATGAAAGAGAGAATGAACATGCTGCTGTAAAAGCTGACCTTATAAATGGTGTGCATGGCTTTGCACACCAGCAGGCCCAGAACCCATTCTGCCATGGAGTTGGCTGCCCAAAAAGGGAGTGACAGAGCAAAGAGAAGGTCCGCAAAGGACAGGTTGAGCAGGAACACATCCGTCATGGTCTTGAGACGCCTGAAGTAGAAGAAGGTGAGGATGACCAGGAGGTTCCCTGTCAGCCCTAGGAAGAAGATGATGGAGTAGAAGGTGGACATGAACCAGCGGCGGAACTGGCGGTTGGATTCTTTCACACAGTAGTTATTATATTCACTATAATCCACACTGAAGTTTCCATAGTCCATAGTGAAGTTTTCATAGTCATAGTTCAGAAAGATGGTCTTTTCTGCATAGCTGGTTGTGTTCTCTTCATATTGAAACAGGCAACACTGTAATCGAAGACAAATGAACTGATCAGATAAAAGCAGAATATATCAGAAAATAAATGTGCTTTTCACAAAACGTTAAAGTTTTTGGTACACCTTCTCAAAAAAAAAAAAGGAAATGTTGCTTGTGAGGGGAAGGCTGTGGTTAGTTACCTGCTGCGCTCCCCTATACAGTAAGTACGTATCAATTGCTACAAACATATTTGTTTTGTTCATGTTAACAACTGTAATAACAGGTGCAACACTTTTGATCTTACCTTAAAATGCATTAACCATATCAGCACAGCTGGCAGAAGGTTTGGAAGATCTGAAAAACAATATGAACATTTTTAGAAGGCCAAGTACTATAATAGTATGATGGATAATAGTATGATCATTATGTGTAATAGATATTAATGTGAAGACGTTATTATTTTCTTAGACTGAAAAAAGCTCCTCAACATTGTTATACGTTCTAATACGTTATACAATCTTTTGATAGTGGCTGAGCAGAACTCCTCATCATTTGCCCCTTTATATATATAGAACTTTTTATTGATTGGGATAAACCCCTTGAGATGCACCATCTCGTTTTCAAGGGGGTCCCGACAATAGCAACAACTTACAGACATACATAAACAAAAGGACAAAATGCAAAACATGACACACAAGACAAACCACATACAGTCTGTTAAGTGAAATTCAAGCAATGCATACAATCATTACAATGTGAGACAGTCGAGCAAATCAGTTTCATCAATATCAGTTTCATTAATAACAAGTACAGACCAGTTGAAAGTGAGATAGCAATGCATGTTTAAATAAACCCAATGATGCAAGAGATCTAATAGCAGCAGGTCAAGTATTCCAGTCAGGTGGGGCTTTGAACATGCCACCATACGGCTCACATCTGTTAGGTTTGGTTGTGTTTCAGATCACTGGTGACATTGCTTTGCATATTGCTGGAAATAATAGGGTTCCTCTGCAACCAGTGGTAATGTTGTAGAAGCTCATTGAAAAAACGTCGTTCAGTATTTTTATAAAAGATAAAGTTCCACATAAATGTCACTAACAGTAACTAATGGAAAATAAGACAAGATTTTCAATCTATCTTTGCAAGTAACTGTTTATTTGATTTGATAATAATAAGCATTGGTTTCCAGGTTGAGGCTTCTTCAAAAATAGTGTTGTCTGAATGACTACGTGCGAACAGTTCTCACGAATAAAACATTCTTGAAGTTCACCTCGTGCGACATGTCTGTGTTGCTGCACACCACCTTGTGTGGCTTTCTATTAGTCTGCTTTAAAAAAAAAAAGAACTATGACACGCTTAAACGATTATAGCATTGACACCACTTTCCATCATTTAACACATTGCCATGGTACATTTTGTTGATTGAACATATGTTTTATAAGACTATAACTAACAATCATTCCTTTGATACGAGATTAGCTTTTGACATTACTTTAATAACTTGTTCCCTGTTTTAACTTACAGAGAGCCTTCACAATGCACTAACCACAACTCATTCAACAACTTTTGAACTATGCAAGTTAAACTTTGATAAGGTACTCACACCTCATGTTGACTGAGAGCCGAGCGCTGGAGGTAGAGCCGCTGAACACAGAGGGCTGAATGTCTCTCTGTTTGATGGTGGTTTCCCTTTGTTGAAATGAAAGACAGAACTTCCTCACTGACGTCTTTTTTCTCCTCAGTATCATGTGAGAAAACCATAGACTTTAAACTTGCAATTATTGGCACGACAGTGTATTGTTGATTCAAATATGTAGATTAGATCAGTTCAAACAGCAATAACATCAATAATTATGATACAACTGTGAGATGTGACATCTTCCCATTTCTTCAGGTTTGGGTTTTCAGGGAAAAAGTTACAAATATACTCAATTATATTAAAGTATACTTACTACAATATTTTCGTAAAATCATTTTTGTGTGTAATTTGCAAAAATCAAGTGTGTGTATGTAAAAATGCAACGTTAGCAAAATACATTTTGTATTAAAGGAAATACATGAGAAGTTGCAGCTGAGGTGTAAAGCATGACATGTAAATGGTTCATGTAAATCACTTTCTTTAGAAAAAGACACTGATTGCTCAAAGACACACACTGCATAGATCATTATCTGGAAGTGCTCAGCAACCACTAACCATCAGCTGCATATTATATTTACAGCTACATTCATATTTTAATTGGAATATTTTTTAAATAACTTATAAATCACACACAAATCAAGGTCTAAAACCCATTGACACACAAGTAAATTGAAGATGAGGCCCTTTTGCACACTTACTCACACGATGCGTACATGCTTCTGCACACCTGTGTCTGCGGTTGTGGTCTCTTGTTTTCACTTGAGGCTGGGCGAACCGCACGATACAGAGGGTGGCAAGTTGCAATGCAGGCGGCATCTTTTACATTGAAACTACAGCACTGTCAAATCTGATTTTAACACCATCTTCTAAGAGGAAAAACCAAAGATAACACATAAAGAAAAGCTTCAATCTCATGGATGGTTTAAGTTTAGGAAATAATGCTGGATCACACCACAAGCACGAGGAGATTGGTTCTGTAGTGAAAACAGGAAATCGGAACCATTCCCTCTCATTTTACCCACTTCCCTTACCTATATGTGCAGGGGACAAATAGCTATATGCAAGCACACTTTGTAGGTGTTAGTTACAGACCTCTGCAACACTGACTGCTTCAAGTAATGTTATCAAAGAAAATAGTTTTAAAGTCTACTATTTAAAGGTCCCATGTCATGCTTTTCCGGTTATTACCCGTCTCCTTGTGTGTTATGAAGGTTTTTCTGCATGTGAACAGTCTGCAGAGTAAAACTCTAACACAGAATAGACCTGTCTATGCTGCCCCAGAACGCCTCGTTGGACATTTATCTTTTTCCAAATGGACCAATCCGCGGAGCTCCTCACACACCAGGGTCCCTTGGCTAACTAACAGGGAGTCCCCATTGACTTGCATAGAGCTCCCTGAACGCTGGTAATAGCCGAGTTGGGATGGCGGAGAAATGCTCTCCGCAGCAGACCCATGCTCACAGCGTTATAAACCTTCTTCTTTCTCAATATCAAGCCACACTTATTGTTTTTACTTCGGCTGTGAGTGTTTGTGTGTGCTCAGGATGAGTTTAGCTTGTTCTCGCTGTATCGCCGACCCGGAAGCCTGTCCGCTCCTCGCAGCAACGAGCCTCGCAACGTCCCGACCAATCAGAGCACACTGGGCTCACAGGGAGGGGGGGGGGGGGGCAGGAGCTCCAACAAGCCGTTTAGGACAGAGAGTGAATACACAGACTATACACCAGTGGTTCTCAAACTTTTTTCAATAATGTACACCCTTTGAAAAAAAAATGCAGCCAAGTACCCCCTGATCAGCGCAAAAACTATTTGTTAAGGAAAAATGCCTATATAAAGAGGTACAGTACAGCGCTGCACCATCAGTGTCTGATTTATTAAAACAACAACTTTGTAACTGAGAAACCCTTAAATGCTACATTTCAAATGTTTAATCCATCACTAAATTCATGGCAAACCAATTTTAACATCATGCAATAACACTAAGACGACATTAGTTGCATTGAACTGATCTTTTGAATAAGTTACTTAATGTAGTGAAACATGGGCTTGAGCTTCACTGAGGATCTTTGTCATTCTGACAGTGAGGCAACCTGCAGTTATTACACTCTGCCTTTTGAAATATGTGTAACTCTGTTCATATAAAACCCACACTGCTCAAACTTCCTTACTTTTCCCAAAATTGGTCTATTTATTCATTCATTTTGGGGCGTGGGGAATGAAGAGAAAAAATATATGAGCATTTTATGAGCATGGGATTTTGACCCCTCATTCCTCATATAAACATATGCATAATGCTGCACTATACTTTGCGGCCACAAGCCGTTGCCAAGCAACGCTTATTGTTTCGGTGTCCTTTGATAAGCAGGCAGTCATATAATTAACTAGAACTAGTTGGATCTGACAGATTTGGACTTAGACGCGAGTAAAGTCTAACCGGACGCGAGAGAGAGATCAGATCAGCTGCTGCTGACGGAGAACACGCAGCTCTGCATGATCACAGCTCCGTCGCTGTGACGGACCGTTGAGTGGAGCAAAAATAAATACACTAAGAGTTAGACCTAACACACTTAGCTTGTTTATCTACTCTGGAACAAGCTATACTAGTTATACATATATTTATTCTTTACTGTCGGGTCACTCATTACAGGTTCAGCGAGCTGCACGAGACTAACGGGCTGTCAGGAGAGGGAGAGGAAAAGAGAGCACCCCGTTTATTGTTCCCATTTTATTATCCAGAATTACTGTAGACTTTTGAATAAAGTAGCTCATCTACTATTAGTAGTTTGTTTAAATGCATTACTTATGTTGTTTTTTTCATTAACATAAAATAAATCTCACGTACCCCCTGCAGTACTGCAACGTACCCCTAGGGGTCCGCGTACCCCCATTTGAGAACCACTGCTATACAGAGATGCTGTGAGAAACCAATGTGAGTTTGGAACATTGAACAATGTAAATCTATTCTAGTAGACCTCAACAATGGAACTATGATCAGTAGAAATGGCCATGGACCTTTAAAATATAAATGTCACCTTGCATCAATTTATTTTGTCATAACAATCAATTGAGAGCTTGTTCAGGGTAGAAAAGTTTATTGGTATAAATATGCAAAAAGAAATTCATTTGAAGACTGCATGTTTATGATTGTTCTTCAAGCTGCTTCACAACATGGAAAGTTCAAGCAAACCTCGTTACACGGTGTACACAATTACGGTACATTTAAAAGTTTTTCGGCTGAAAATAGCAAACTTGATCATAACACAGAAATGTTCTAAGCGTACTGCTTTTGATTTGATTGACAGCTAGCAAACTTGAGAACACAGTTGGTCGAGCATTGTACAGCATTGATGATCGTGTTGACAACAGATACACAAGTATGATACCAAATGATGACAAAAATACTTATTACTAATGAATACAAACTCCTGAGACAATACTGTCACTGTAATACTGATACAAAGAGTAAAGAAATATTCTCCAGCTTCACAAGTATGCTGACTTGATTTTTTTAAATAGCAACATGCAAAAATAACAATAATAGCAACAAGGTCACTACAATACAAAGGACTAAGTTAAATATAACACTGAACAATGTTTGTTTCATGTGGCAGCCTTCTCTTTCTAATAGCCTGTCTGCCCCTGCCAGACCTAGTGCTAGAGATATGTATCCATATGTGCTGAAGAGGGCCTGTATGGGTTCTTCCAAATGGCCAGAAGCCTGTGGAGGAAAGGTAGTGCTTTCACGTGGCACACTTACTGTAGCAGCCATTGATCATTTCTTTTGGACGGGGTCATTGCATTGTCGGCTCCAAGTGCTTTATATTCACCATTCATTTGTATTCAGCGCATGTCTGGGAGCCTTGGTGTTTTCAAACTCGGCTAAAACATCATCTTTGCCTCAAGCTTTTGAAACATGTGGATGTTCTTCATATGCTTTGACAAACTGAGATGATACTGTGTAATATATATATGATCACAGGGTGAAACAGTTAGGTGTTGGACTGAGCTGCTCTCGCCCTGCTGGGCCCCTCTGATGGCCCACTGGGCTGGGCCTCTTCTGTCTGAGCAGAGGGGGTCTCTGAGCCTGTGTTACTGTCGCTGGACCCCTCCTCCATGGCTCCCTCTGGGACGCTCTCCTTGTCCTCCGATGCCCCCTCCTCGCTGCCTGGATGAGCCTCAACCTCTTCGGAGGATTTTGGCTTCCCTGAGTCAAGGAAACAAGAATATTAGGTTACAGGGGGCCTGAGCCTTTATTCAACATTCATCATTCTTGAGGTCCAGTACTGTCCAAAATACAAGTTTCTTTCTGAAATCAAAAGACTGGATTGCTAAATATCAAATGTGTGATGTCATCTTGTCTGGAATTGCTCAGGAAACAATGAATTGGAGAAGACACACTTTCAGTTTGGGAACTGAAGACACTCCAATAGAATAAAGCTTACTTGCGATGAAAAAGGAAATGACAGAATCCGTCTCCCATCGGCGCCTCTAAACTTTTTATTGATGAAAAGTTGGAAACTTAAGTCTCTGGTGTCTGGCTTTAAAAGCTCCAATACTGGAATTCTTACTTAAGGTGGATCAACATGACGGCCAGATAGCTCACCTTGTGTCTCTGTGCTGCTGGTGTCTGCTCCCTCGCCTTCTGTGTTGCCCCCTTCACTCAGAGGGTTTTTGGGCTTGCTGCCGTGTGTGGCACATACGTGTTTATCTTCTTCTGCTAAGACACAGCTGGGGGCCTCCCGTGCACCTCGGTCTCCTGCATCCTTCTCACGGTCTGCCATGCGTTTGCGGGCTGCCTCTTCTGCTGCTGAAATCTCTGTAGAGATCTTCTCCATGTCCACTTCCACCTTCATACAGCACAGCTTTAAAGCACAGCAACCGGGGAGTTCATTACATGTAGAATGGTGAAAGCAATTGCTGCACTCCTGAGCATCTATATGTGTTATTTGGAATAATGTTTTTTGATACTTACAAAATTATAGATTAAACATATATGGGCAAGTTTGAAAAACAATAAAACTTACGTATGTAACTAAT
The DNA here is from genome assembly GCF_902827175.1 of Gymnodraco acuticeps. Lineage (NCBI taxonomy): Eukaryota > Metazoa > Chordata > Actinopteri > Perciformes > Bathydraconidae > Gymnodraco > Gymnodraco acuticeps. Next base: position 1,728,666 of record NW_022991325.1, on the reverse strand, counting down.
GAGTTCTATAACCAGAGGTGGGAGAAGTACTCAGATCTTGTACTTAAGCAAAAGTAGAAGTACCAGAGTGTAGAAATACTCGGTTACAAGTAAAAGCCCTGCAATACAAATGTTACTGAAGTAAGAGTACAAAAGTATTCTCATCAAAATATAGTGAAAGCAGCGACAGTAAAAGTAGTCGTTGTGCAGATTGGTCCATTTCAGAATAATATATATGATATGTTTTATAATGATTGATCATGAAAGTGTTCTCAAAGCTGGTAAAGGTGCAGCTAGTTTGAATGACTTTGTATACTGCAGGGTAGCTGGTGGATTTAGTCCAGGTGGAACTAAAGTCTGATTCAACACTTGATTATATTTCACATCATTCATCCACATCTGTGAAGTAACTAAAGGTATTAAATACATGTAGTGGAGGAGAAGTACACCATTTAGTTTCTGAATTGTAGCGGAGTAAAAGTACAAATAGCAAAAAATGCAAATACTCAAGTAAAGTACAAGTCTCTCAAAATGGTACTTAAGTACAGCACTTGAGTAAATGCACTTAGTTACTTTAATAAAGGTTATCAAATGTCTTCTCACTCAGTGCGTGGGTGCTGTAAGTGTAAAGGCTAAATGGCGCCGCCTCCTGTGAGCAATTGACAGTGCATTTAACTGCACCGTGCTGCATCTCATTTCAAAACAACGGTTATTATGGGGCCACAAATTGTAAACGATGACAGCTATATGATTGCCAGAACATGTGGATGGAGTTAGCAGCAGCTGGTGGCTTAAGGCAGACGTAGACTGGCACACAACCAGAGCTGCAGTTAAACAAATGAGCTTGCGTGCGAGTAAGCGATGACCAAATTCAATGTGAAAAGATGCCGTACCCTTTTCAGCTCATTTGTGAACGACTCTGTGGCCTCGATGAATTTTCTTTTCTTGTCCTGGTGGCGGTCTTCGATCTGAAGCAACTCTGCCTCCAACTTTCTCTGACACGAAACACACAGGCACCGCGGTTATTACATTATTAAGCCCCAACTAACAATTACGTGAAGTATAGAAGACCTCATCATACCTGGTGTACCATCAAAGACTGGACCTGCCGTTTGAGGACTTGCATGCGAGCAGTGGTCACAACCGAGCGCACATCAGGGACCACGCTCTCACTGAGGATCTCGCTGATCAGACGGTGGTTGCGTTGGAAACGAGCTGCAGCCGAGTGCTTTGTAGAGAACCCGTCGTCGTAATCTGAAGACATAAAAAAGGAAATCGGCGTTTATTGTCTTTCATACACCTATGAGAGGCTAACACCATACACATCAAAATGATGCATACACTGCTATATCAGCGGAGTATGAACATGAGAGAGATACTGCTCAGAGTTAGAGTTAAGTACAGTCAAAATACATCCTTAAGCAAAGCAGAACCGTTATTGTAAGGTGAATGGGACAAGCCGTTAATTATGACGTAGAGTAGATTCAACTTGAGGGTAAGTGGACAATTTCAGGATGTAATCTGCAATTTTCATTCGTCCGCAAATGTTACTCTTTGCCTTAAATGTATACTTCACCGCCATTTAAATACGGGAGGATTTTTTGCAAATGGATTCAGAATAAAATATAGAGGCTAACAGTGATTAGTTCTGCCTAAATAACTGACTTGATGTTTAACAATGCCTTTGTTTCTGCTCTGTTATGATGTATGGAGAGAACTGTGTCCGTATGCAGTTCTCTCAGGTCTGTTCAGAGATGTCTAAAGAATTCACCTCCCAATCCAGGAGAGCACTGTATGGAAAACAATACAAATATCCTTTGTGCTTCAATTCAAGACAAGTTATGTAAATGACAGGGAATGTTGTTCTGGAAGTTCTTTTAGTATATATGTTATGGACGATCCACAAGAACATTTGATAGCACATCAACAGACCAAATGAGTGAATCTTATCCATCTCGATCTCTACTTTAGACACTACTATAATAGCTGTATTTAGAAATACATTTGATTGAAAGGACACGAGTTGTTTCTCAATCTGCACATTTATTTACCGGTTGCTTCCCCTTTTAAATGTGCACTTTCCACCAGTTAACACTATCACACGCCAGGCACTCCTTTTGGGCTTTGATGTGGCGAAACTTTGCTTGGCTTCCATCACCTGAACCCCTTGCTGCTGTGCACCCATGTGTGCACCCTGGAAACTTAAGTGCAGAGTGCAGAGTTGAAGGTTTCAAAAGGTGCTCATGCAGCTGGTATGTCACCACCACAACAGGAAACAGTCAGGGGAGGTAATACATTCTGAAGCTTCATTTATGGTCACAGATTCAGGGGTATTGAATCTGCTAATGTGTGGATATTTCACATTCTTTAACAATGTAATCTACATGCTTATTGTTGTAAATGTTAAGTGTTCGGCAAACATTTGTAATTTAGTCTGGCTGGTTAGTACTACTGAGTGAAAAATAATATATGGCAGCAGCTTCAAGTGGAACTCATTTGAGACTGTATTTATTAATAAAGCACAATCTGTAAGGTTATGCAGCCACCCGGAGAGCTACATCTTATTTAATCATTGACGTCGTGCAGTCTGTCTGACCGACTGACATTTTTATGGTCTGGGTGTTTCTAAATAGCCCTTGGTTTTATCTGTAGTTTTCCTGTACATCATTATCTTCCACTGTAACCCAGCCAGACCCCAGACAAGTATCATTTCCTTGAGGTGGGTGTAACTCAAACGTCTTCTTCTGCAATGATGTCTAAACCAATGCCAGGAATACCTACAATATGTAAACAGTTGGGAAAAACAAAGACACATGTTCCTTCATTTTGCAGATGAACAGCAGAAATGATATTTCAAATGGTAGCATAACCAGAAATCTTGGTTGTAGCAGAGTTGGAGGGGTTGGGGTAAGGGGAGATAATACAGTCTCTGGGTGTATGAACTGGCAACTCTGTGTGGTCGAGCTACAGTGATCACAGCTCTGTCATAGTGCTTTAAACCTTGGGAGCCAAAGCATTTAGTTGAGAGGCCTCACCATCTGGATCCTCCGCTGGCTGGATGCTCATGTACGGCTCGCCCTTGTCCAGCCTGGACTGCCTCTGCCGGCTCTCCTCCTCCTGAGCTGCCTCGGCCCGGCTCTTTGCAGTGACGTAGGCCAGGTAGGCTGGCGAGTTGTGATAGGCCTTCATACTCTCATTGTACTCAATCTACGGTGGAACAAAGAACAGGGATGACGAAGAAACAGAGATGGCAAGCAGACGAAACATGGACCCCTCGTTTAATAATAATGATCAGATAAAAGGATACAAAAGACTCATCAGTCTTATTTTCGTGAAGGTTCCTTCATTTTAAATCAACTGACAAAGTTAACTTGGCACACTGATTGACAGTAGTCCTCTATAGAAGATAAAACATATCTTTATTTACCGCTTTTGAAAGATTTCAAATACTGCATTAAACATTGCATTTCTGGGATTTTAGGAAATGTGTGCTTAGCCCTTACATCTCAGTGGTATCTTGTTTAAATATACAAGTTCTTTAAGTCTATTGACATGCTTCTTTATTGCAAGCTGGCTCCTTATTTCAATGACAAAATACAAGAATGTCAGCAAGCCACATTGACATGCGGGCCATTAATACAAAATACTGTTAGAAGGAAAGGAATGATGACCGGAGGGAACCACAACAGTATGGAGTCATGTGGAGATACATCTACTGGTCTACATTTACCACCCATCAGAATCAAAACCCAAAGACACCCCTTGTAAAACAACCAACCTTCTCTGCTTCGTAGTCATTCAAATAATCCTGTTTCTCCTCATCAGTGAGGTCCCTCCACATGCCACCGATTATCTTCCCAATTTCCCATAGCTTCAGATCAGGATTGGAGGCTTTTACTTGATCCCAAACCTGGTGATGAGAACCACACACGGGTGTGGGGTTGGGTTGGAGGTTCTTTAGGTGGGTATCTCTTAGCAGAGAGGTCACAAACCAGAGGAGGCCATGTGCTTTGACAAAGATGCTCTCTCAGTAAAGCCAGCACATTACAAGCTGCGCCAGTGCTATGAAATGAAGACTTCCTGTCTCTTGATGTATTTATATTTTGCTATGATTACATATTCACACAGCTAATACAAATATTAAGCATCACAATAAGTAAATGATTACTTAAACGCTAGGGTGTTTGAAAGAGTTGATGTCAGCTTAACATTTTGAAACAGTTTGACTAATGTTAACGCTCTGTGTGCCCATTAGTCCGAGTTTCATTTTAGTGTCATAATGTTTTTAATTAAATGTTTTAGTTAAATGCCTTGTAAAAAATGGGTGCAATGTTTACATTGGTTACTATGTGGCAAAGAATCGGTCAATAATATGTGCTCAAGCCAGCAATTTCACACTGTGTACTTACCTTACGACTATATCTCATATATGGCATCAATGGCTTATCAGGCGGCTTGGGTGGCTTTGGGATATTTATTCCAGAGGAGTTCTGCTGTAGAAAGAAAAAGAATCACACTAAGGCACGGTGACTGTAGCCTTATCTGGCAACCACTTAAACACTGCAAACAGGTTATGATGCTGGTGCATGGTAGGGATGGGAATTTGAAAGCAAATGTATATTAGAATATTCGACCCCGAAAAAAACGGTTAACCGATTAACCGAAATGTACATATCCTATAAAAGAAAAGTTGTTTACAAAAAAAAAAATACATTCAAATAAGTTTAGAAACCAAGTCGTATTGGTCAAATGTATTGAACTGGTGATCACAGTGTGAACAGTTGACAGCTATAGGCCTACAGCTTTCATGCTTAAAACATAACTTGGTTTTGAAATGAAAGAGGGATCAAACAACACGAACAACATAACGGGTCAGGGTAACGTAACCCTATTACAACAGAGATCAACCTATAACAGGGCCTATGCACAGAATGCAGCTATTCAATACTCATTCTTCTTTAAGAATATGAGCATGTCTACTCAGGGGAGAGGCGGGTGCGGAGGCGATTCACAATCAGGCCAGCTGTAGAGAAGACCCTCTCAGCTGGAATTTGGGCATAAGAGTCTGCGTGATCTGCGTGTAGGGAGGGGCAGCAGCCATATCGTTAGCTAGAACTAGCTAGATCTGATGGATTTGGACATAAACGCGAGTGAAGTATAACCGGACGCGAGAGAGAGAGAGATCAGCAGCTGCAGCTCTGCCCGCTGTGAGGGACCGGTGAGCGGAGCAAAACACACCTTTAGACCCAACACATTTAGCTATGGCACTGTCGTATACATTGAATTATTCAATTTCATCATATGTAATCAACTTAGGCACCCCTCCCAAAAAACAAAGATTACAATACAAATATTCATAACTCATATTCGAATACCTGAATCATTTCGAATAGTCGATTAATCGTTCCCATCCCTAGTGCATGGTTGTGTAATTTGACATAAAGCTATATGAAAATGAGAACTTCTAATGCAATTTTAAATAAAATGCATCATTTTGTATCACTTCCATTAAAATAATAGAATATCAAATCAAATCAAGTTTTATTTATATAGCACATTTATAAGCGATTTTTGGTCGAGCCAAAGTGCTGTACATATAATAAAAATAGCCTACAGTAGGCAAGGCAAGTTTATTTATATAGCACCTTTCAACACAAGGCAATTCAAAGTGCTTTACAAAAAACGAAAGACATTAAGAAAATGGCATTTAAAATCAGTCATTAAAAAGAAAAGATAATAAAAGTAGAGACACTTTACAGCAAATACAACAGCACAGATTGTTCAGAATATCAGTATGAGAAAAACGACACCCTCTGTCCTTAGACCCTCTGTCCTTAGACCCTCTGTCCTTAGACCCTCACATCGTACAAGGAAACACTTCCAGAGAAAACCCACAGTTTAAAGGGAACATGGGAGAAACCTCAGGGAGAGCAACAGAGGAGGGATCCCTCTCCCAGGACGGACAGACGTGCAATAGATGCCGTGTGTAAATCCAAGAGATAATACATTTTACAGCATATAGAGCGAATGTTAGGAAATGCATGAGTCTGTAATAAGAAGATGAATCCACGAGGAAGAATAGTATAGGAACGAGACCTAAAACCCCCAAATAAGTTATTTGACCTCTTCCGTTCCCTCTCCTCAAATTAAATGTTGTTTGAATGTGATTTTAGGTAGAGGCCTGAAAAAAGTTCTGTAATACTGTTTGTTTTGTTTTGTTTTTTATTTTATTTCCATTTATTTGGATTATTATCTTTTTTTAACTTATTGTTTGTTATTGAGTTTGCAACTTGTGGATCACTTAATAGAATGATTTGACAAATAATCTAAATGTTATATCATTACTATGTGAATCCAAAAAAAGATAAAAGCTTAAAAATACAAACTCATGTGGTTAACCCAAGCGTAAGAGTTTTTGTTGTTCCACAACATAAAATACGTCAGTAAATACCTCACACATGAATGTCCAAAGCTTTTAAGTGTCATACAAATGGGGGATGCTAACAAGTTAATTAATAAGACTACAAAACATCATCACGCTGCACATTAGCCGGCCTTAGCTTAGCGCAGCCATGTGACCGTGATTCGATTTTTACTTCATGCAATAACCTTAACGCTTCAAAAACCATAAAAGTGGCGTAAGAATCATAAGTGTGTTTGCCACATAGCTTGTTTTATACAATACTCCAAAATCCAATGTCTCTGTTTAGAGAGCCCTTGTGATGTTAACTTCCAGGTTGGCCTATACAAATACGTCAGAACTGCACCACTCTCTGTTTGGAAGTGGGGTTGACTGAATTATTACAGTACATGGTGATCAACCAAGTTCAAGGAGAACCAGCACATCATCTAAGCCAAAGGCTAGGGGCAACAGCAACACTTATTTTAGCCCCCTTAGAAAACCCACATCAGTTTAAGTGTTCACTTTCCACTTGCCCTTTCTGTCAGACAGCCCTTTCTGATGGGGAACTGAAGCCAAGGATCTCTTCAAATCCAGAATGCTGGAGTTGCTGGTCTACCACTGCCTAATACATTTATTTTCGATCATTCAGATTTTTTTATAGGGTTAGTTTATATTTACACAATAACACAAACAAACGTACTGATCAAGGCAGAAGTAGACGAGCAACTCCAATGTTCTGGTAAAGTTACAGTTTGCACAGCTTCAGTTAGCAGTCACAATGGGCTGTCTGACAGCAGTGGTACAAATATTCTAAATATAGTGTCCGCTTAAATTGATCCTCATTTTCTTTGGTGGCTAAAATGTGTTTTGCTGATGTCCTTGTCCACACAGTGTTTCAGCTCATACAACCCTCGGAAATATCCCTTTACCTTGATTTCATTAAAGACAGTTTGAGGCCATGCTCGAGTTGGGAATCCTAGAGAGTACAATGAAATAGCGCTGACAATGAAAACAAGTGAACTAAAATCGAACTAAAGCTGAGATTTTACGATAATGCCATTATCACAGGAAGCTGGCCGCAGCTTGCATGCAGCGACTAAATTACTGCTCAGCAGCCACAACGATGCAGTGAGTACCATGGCAACACTGATGGCATGGGTTACTTTACATGGCTGTCAGAAATGCAGACTTTGAAAGGCAGGTGGTGTTAGAATGCACACAGATGGACTGTAAGCCAGCCTGCACTGTGATGGAGACAGCAGAGGGAGTTTAGGGTGACATGCATAAAAGGATTCATCCGCAAGAGAATGAGTTAGGCTTTTCATACTGACTATTCTGCAGCAGATGCTCTTTGAACAGAGGAAATGCTCAAATATATCTGATCTCTTTTGCAAAGCAAGGTCAATCTTATGAAAGCTCTAAGATATGTCTGCAATGTCTTTCTTTGACTAAGCAAGTGGACTGTTGAGTGTTATGTCAAACTTAACTTGAACTGTCACAGGGTTTCATTTCTACATTTGGATCGGCCTGACATTTTTGGGCACCTTGTTTTCTCTGTGCTAATATTCTTACCGTTACCCGACTGTTGCTGCTTTGGCTTCCTCCCAGTCTGTAGTTGTTGTAGGCCAGATGGCTGTATGGGTTGTACCCTACAAACCCGGAACTGTTGGAAATTTGCTGATGGAAATAGATGAGAATATGAATGAGAAATGACAGTAAAGAAGTCAAAACAAATGACAAAAAATGTAAAGAAACCAATAAAAGAAGCAGGAACATTAAGGAAACTTGCATTCATGCTGAGGCTATAAGGAAGTCATCTTTCAAAAGCAGTTATGTACCACAGGTTGTGCATTCAACAAAAAAGCTGAATCTTTGAAAAACATATTTTAAACATCTATTAAAAGCGTGTTCTGGAATGAAGTTTCAAACCGCAACATCATATTAACGCGGGAAACCAAGATACTATATGGTGTTATTTAGAAAGTCTTACTGTTGTAGGGGCAGGAGGGGGGGGCGGGGCATGGGATGGCCTCTCTGTTGTCAAAGGAAAGGTCCAAAGGAAACATCAGCATTAGTCCAGTAAAACAGCAGGTCATTTCCAGTTCTCCAACTTTAGTCTTAGCTATTCTCCAGTGATGTCTTCTAAAAAAAACTGTATTACTAAGTGAAATTAATAACATTTAGACCTTACTCAATTTGCAAATAATTGATAAATAAATTGTTATTATTAAGTGCTATGATATATCACTTAACATGGGAACAGCAGGTCTGATGTATTTGAGGTTTTATTATCATCAGAAAGCTCAGCTAGGCAAAACACTCAGATCCTTACTTGACATCTTTGCAGTGAGGAGGAGGTATCAGTCTATTCCAGTCATGAGCTCTGTAATAAACACATTTCACATTAGTATGATATAATTGTGTGTGTAGTAATGAGATGTATCGTGTGGACAAGGTGTTTCATACAGAACACAAAACAAAGAGATGCAGATGAGGACGCTGGCCAGAAACAACGTTAGCTCAACGTTACTCTGATAGGGCAGACTGTCGGATAACGGTATTACTTGCAAGCCATTCATGGACAACGTTCATTTTCATTTAGGTCGTACGAAATGCCAAATAACTATTTGGATATTGTAATAGAGGAAATAGCGCTGGTAGTTGGCGTTAGTATACTGACTGGTATAGTGCTGCAACGTATCCATCAAGCTTACGTTAGCATGTATCCATGCAGCTAGTTCTGTGAGCTAGCCACTGCTATGTGTTAGCTAAGTTAGCTAGTGAGCAGCCGGCGGCGTTAGTTAACCTGCGCCATTTAAACCGTAATGTATCAGCAGCTATGTGTTGGATACTGTGTCATTAGATTGACTAATCAATTCCCTTAACGTTAGCTGGTCTGGTTACTTAGCTTAGCTACCTACATGAGAGGAAAATGACATATCTTAGCAGGCAATGTCAACTTAAACGAACACATCTGAAGATGTGTACACATTACCATTGATTAAATGGTAACAAGCAAGCATGTTTACTAGAGTAATGGCAGGAAAACTCACCCTAAAGTCCCCACCACGGCTGTGGCTTGGACGGTGAAGGCTAACCCACCTAGCACCCAGATTCAGTCCCCACAAAACACGAATGAAATGGGGTCCACTCGCAGATTCCTGTAGAATCTTCCAGAATCGCACCCCCACCCTCTGCTCATTCCAGCTGTGCCTTGCCGCGATGCTGTTACTCATCGCACTGAGCTGTCACAGCTCGGCTCTCACTTATTCATAGAGCAGCAGAAACGTCTTTCCTCGATAACTGGCATCCCATTCAGAGAAAAGAGAATGTAACATTACAGTGCAGCTAAATAAGATTTCACATTTTACCTTCAAACATAGTAGGCTACAGTTACATGTTTACTCTAAATTGTATAAAAGCAAAAGCACAAAACGGCGGGTGTAAAATGTGCCATTTTCAGTTTACTCCAAGTTAGTTTCTTAAAAGTCACAATCTCAGCCTTTAAATGTATTAAAACATGTTGGAATTATGCATTATGTCACCATAACGTAAGTTGCATTAGGACGGCTTCACGGGCCACTAAGCTTTTGACAAAATCAAGGTTTCCTTATTCACCGCTCCCTTGTTGTGAGAACTGAAATACTTTGCATTCTTGTTCACATTGTTTGAGAGCCGCCCCCAGGTCAATAGTTGTAATAGTGTAGTCCCTAAAGATAACAATCCAAAGCCTGTAGGATTTAGCCTACATCTCTGTCCATTCAACCTGAATAGTACTTCTTTTGGATTTGTTAATTGATTGTGTTCATTGTGACCCCGTTTCTTTCTGGTTACACTGCACACTTGAGAGCTTATTTTATTTCTGCTTGACCTGCAGCCTGTATAATATGCATACAGACACTGTTGTGATCTCATCTGCAGGTGTGGTGCTTCATGCTCTTTTCATTTACCAGGCGATGGCCAGACGGCTGTACGGATGGGACGGGGGGCAGATTCCACACGAGGCCTGTTAAAGCGCTGGGACACCTGTGATGGAGTACATCTGGAGGTAGGGTGGAGGTCACATGCCTCTTGTAAGCTACTGTGCAGGTTTAACACACACACACACTCACGCAGGGCCTCCCATGCGCAGCTGTGGGATTGTGGATGCCCAGAGGCAGAACCGGGGCGTGACATCTATCAGAGGAGAACCTTTGGAGCTGTTTTCGTAGCGCAGCTTCAGACCCAGTTCTTAAGCCTGTAGAGCTCCCCAAAATAGACCCAGGCAGTGGAACTAAGCAGAGCTGAAAGTTTACTCTGGCAGTGGATGGTGGAGGTATTTTTAGAAGCTGCTGCAGGCATATGTATCATTCCAGAGGTAAATGCCTTGAGTATTATCATTAACCTGTCAGTCAAACATATCCTCAGGGAACATACGGGACAATGATTAGTTACAGAAATTCCAAAAAGTCTACAATAAGTACTTCATTTTCTGATGATTTTGGCACAGTATTAAAAGCGGCTTTGGTTACTTTTTTGCATTTTGGAACTCAAAGGTCAACAAAACTAAACTTCAAACACCTAAGAAATCACATGTAACATTTACAAATAGTTAGTAGCCGCGTATGTGACAAATAATAACGATTCTATAATTTCAGCTATTTAATCATGCTATGTTTTATCTGATCCTATTTCATTGTAAAATGAATCGATACAACTTAAAAAGTCCTATCCTAATATCCTTCTTGATAACATATACATAACATAAACCAATATTTTTATCTCAAGTGCTTTTTAAAGAGATTCAAGCGGATATGTTTAGATTGCACATGTTTAAAAGAAACACATTACTTCTCATTCTGTCTTCCTTAATATAACTGTATTCATTCCATTTATGAAACTCTCCATTTTAGATTCTATGTTTTTAAAACCCGGTCTGCTCTGATTGGCTTGAGAGGTAGTTCTCAAGCTGTATGTCAAAAGACTCAGATGGGGGGAGTTGTATATTTAAATTAGCATGTGACATACAAGGGGAGCCAAATCTGACTGCCTTTCTGCATCCAACGTTTTTACAGAAAACAGAAACGTGTGTTGTCCTATTTCACTGTTTATGGCTTTTTGTAACTCTATATCCCTAAATGTACGACCTCATGCACTGACAAAGCACTGAGTTTTTAATGATATGCCCCAGTTGTCCATTTTAAAGTAAAACATAAATAAAAACAGTAACATTTAAAAGTCTAGGCTTATATGGCAATTACCTTGGAGTCTGTAATCACAACAAAACACATGAGAAATATATGTTGTATTCAGTGGTGGAGAGTAACAAGATACATTTCCTTAAGTAATGTACTCAAGTACAATTTTGAAGTACTTACTACCTGAGTATTTTTGTAATGCTACTTTATAATTCCACTCCACTACATTTTTGGAAGCCAATATTGCACTTTTTACTCCACTATGTTTATTTGACAGCTTTTATTTACTAATGACTTTTTTTACTTAGATTATTAGCTAATACAAGATATAAATACATTATTAAATAAGCATTGACCTATATTTATAGGTTATGATATCCAGCAACAAGTGACTGAAGAAAAAAACCTTTCCAACCAATTGATGTCCACACTTCCTTTGACTTGTTAGCCCACACACCAACACATTATATAAGCTCAAATCATAATAACAACAGCGAAAGCATAGATTTGTAGTTTCTAAAATGTTTTAATTGATGTATTACAATGTGTACATTTTCATCAGGTAAACATTTACATTATAATGATCATTTCATTTGTTGATAGCTTCAGTGTTTTAGTATAACGGTCTTGCTCTGGACAAGATACACAAGACCTACGCTGTTTCCAACCACAGTCCATTTGTATGCATGCAAACATTTCTTCATATCTTCTACAAATGATTAGATAATATCAAAGGCAAACAGGAACAGTCTATTGGCGAGAAATGCAATCACTGTTCAGTACATCAAAGTTAGAGATCAAGCAACGGACTATATCTTATATACACAGTTCATGTTGTTAGAAGGCCCTCTCTCTCACAGATTGCACTTACCAGAGAAACATGTTTAGTAACCCTTCATCTGGTAATGAATGATAGGGTTTAGCTGGGACTTCATTGTGTGCATGCAGTTCACTGAATGAGTATTGATGTCTTCAGATACTTTGTCTTTGGGACGACTCTCAGGATATTTGGTTTTTGACAGTTTTAAGCTGCAGCATGACTCTCCACCCATACGTCTTCTGTCTATCCGTCTGTGTTTTGGTGAACTATCTTTGGATACATTTCTTTCTTCAGTGACAAGAAAGTAGTCATCAAGGCAATACACCAGCAAATTGATCATTGACTTCAGCGACACTACATCACATTCAATTACTCACAGTATGTAGAGTTGTTAGTAACTGGCAACCAAAATCTAAAATTCTGACTGATATTAAATACAACATATTTAACTAGGCCAAGACAGAGACAAGAAAATAGGAATTGGAATTGGTTATTGTGCTTTACCTTTTAATATGTAAACCTATTTAAAACTGAATTTGAACTTTTCTGCTTTTTTTTATTTAGCTTGAGTGTCTTTAAGGATGCACTGGAGATACTCACAGAAATGCTGAGATGATGTGGGGGAACTTTTATTAGATGACCTTTGGGAACTCTGGCTCATATGAACTGTCCCCAGTTAGCAGCAGACTCACAATTGATATACGCACTCTGCATTTGAGAAAGAGACCCAATTCAATACGGAAACATTTGCAAAACTGCATTATAAAGATAACAATAAAAGTTTCCATGGCACTTCTTTTATTTCTGTTTGCAGCTGAATGAACCTCCCTTCAGTGTTTTGAGCTCAAATAGTCTTATTAAAAGCTGAACGGATCTAAAATAAGGGTTATATTCTGAGAAAGAAATCTGATATATACGATGGAAATGTGCAAGTAAAAACTTGAATATTCTCTGAGGAGATACATTTAATAAAAAACAAGGAACATCATTGTTTTTCTGCTGGATGGATAGACCTCATCACACCACTGACTCCAACCCTTGAGGGGTATTTACCAGCAATAGAAGACCTAATCAAATTATATTTTGCAATCAAATTCAGCAGTAAAAAAATACACTTTAGCCTAGATTCACATTATCATGGGCATCCAGATTTTAAATATACATTGCAATAAATTGGGCCTATTCAAAAGAAAACAACAAATTGATTTGGATAAGCTGATACTAGCAGACAGATTACAGATTAATGATACCACTTTAATTCTCAGGAAACATCCTAGTTTGTTTATTGTAAATGTGCGCGATCAGGTTATTATTTAGAATATTCCCGTTTCCTGCACACTATCATTAGTTTTTCTCAACCTACATTAGCCTTGATATGCCATCTCAAAAGTAAGAGTCTGAAGACATACAAATAACAAGAAATCCATTTTGTGACAGAAGCTTTAATCTGTTTGTTTTTTAATAGGATTTATCTGTGACATATCTGTAATGACTGCACTGCAAATGTATTTGTTAGCTTGACATTTATGCTCTTCTTATAATAATGACACATTTAGATACATTTGTGCTTGAGTTAATAAAAACCAAAGTCTCCAACGCGCAGGCTGTCCATATCTGGTTGTGATAAACACCAGCATTAGCTTAAGCCTGCTATCCTGCCACAAGTACAACACACTTCTATAAGAATATTACTAGCCTCACTTACAGCATCTTGATGAGAAGCTATGATATTTGCACTGGTAAATAACTCATTTTAATATTAGTCTGATGCCCTACGGGCGATATGAGAGCCAGCGTTGTCATGTTTCCACATAATCATTATACTTTACTGCAACTCAACCTCAGTTCCAGCTTCATGTTGACTTGGAGTGGCTTTGCTGCCAGGAGTTTATTCATTAATGCTTATTATGCTCTGCTTGTATATTAAAGACTCATCACACCTGCAATGTACAACGTTTGCCAATGAAACAACAGGCCAGCTATCTGAAGTGTTAGTGCAGCGCTATCGAGTGGTACAGTGAAGTGAAGTAGTTGTGTAGGCCGACCCAGAACTTAGCATCACAAGAGCTACCTAAACTAAAGGTTATGGGATTTTCCATCAAATGTTTTGAAATATTGCAGAACATAGCCAACACATGTTTATGATACACGTTTTGTTCAGCAGTATAATTTTGACATATTGACAACATGTTTGACTTCTGGCCGGTGAAAATGCATTGGCCAGAAGCAAACCGCTAACGTTAGGCTCTAAAACAAACAAACAAAATCCCGGTCACATGACTGAGTATCACCACTGACTTGTATTATTCTTTGCCTATACTTATAACTTGAAGTAGTCTCATTAAGCCACTGGTTAGACATTTCAGTTTTTAAGACTTATAAAAGCTTCAGACATTCACCATTGCGGTGTTTACTGACGTATTTTATATTGCAGAACAAAACGTGAATATAGCGTAAGCTTGAGGCACCTAAACAAAAACAAAAAGTACATTGACTTTGAAACAACTCATTGCCGGGTTTAAGACTCATTCCTGCACCACTCTATTGTCAGGTAACCTATACATTTCAACAATAACTTTGAATACACACTTTGAAAGCCCTCTTGGCCAGTAGCTAGTGCAGATAGTCACACATGTAGGTGATCCTCACACTTGCTGATGCTAAATGCTCCCTTTCTGAAATCCCAGTCTTCTGTTCCATTCTTCAACAATACCCCAAAAGTGCAGAAGCCGTTTTGTTTGTTTTTTGGCACGATCAGTATATAGCACCATGAAAGCCCTGCCAAGCAGTCTGTTTGGAGAGAAGTCGTTCATGTTGAAGCATATTCATACATCATCAAAGTAACACTGGCTTGTTAGCACCAGCTGGAGAAATACGATTAGCCTATCAGCAGGGTCCAGGGTGTGTGCCTGCTGTGCTGCCAGTCCCTCCACACCACCAGGATACAGAGCTAGCAGAGTTAGCCACGGGGCGGTGAAGCTAATCTACTCTGGCCTGTCAGAGATACTGTTGTTGAGAGTAATCTCTTTTATCTCACTTTCCACTTTGGTTTGATGTTGGGAAAAGCTATGGCTTATCATTTGGTAACTCATGGCAGGGAATCGTTGCATTCCTTTGCCTCCCCCCTCCCCCGTTTCTTTGTTCATTTGATCTGTTATCATCCCTTGTTTTATTGCTCTTGTGTCGTCACTGAACTAGACTTTGTGTTTGCAAACACGTTTTGTGCTTTGTTTTGACCTAGTTACCAGATGGGTGGGGTGATGGACAAATAGGACAATGAGACGTTACAATCTATTTCACATATTGTGTGAAAAACCAACACAATCCTTTATCTGATCATCTTCCTGGATTGTCCTGATGCAGTTATTCCAGCCGCTCTAGTGCTAACAGCTCCTGTGGTATTTCACGTCTGATTATCTGGTAGGGTTGATGCAACATCATTTTGAACAATCATCTACTGAAGCTAGACTAGAGAAAAGAACACATTTTGCTCTCGAACAAAGATCACAATTACCTGTAGCTTTAAAGCGCATGTGGCTAAAGACGTTCGGTCTTGAAGTTCACATAGAAACAATACACAACAAGTGCTCAAACAAATCTGTGATCACATACTCTCACACACAGAAAACAAAATAGCAAAATAAATCAATGGTTTCCTTTTTGTTGCGCAGGCTCAAGTACCGGCCTCAGGTGAAGCGAGGCTTTAGAGCAAAGTCCTTTCTTCGCGTAGTTCTACTAATAAGCACCAGTAGAATCCAGCTGGTCCTGCCCCCACCCCACAGCCCATCCACTCCTCAATCCCTCAGGGTAGCAGTCATTATCTGGTGGCAGTCCAGATCCCCTCGTGGCTCCAGTGGGCCCGGCAGTCTCATGCCCGTCTTCTGGTCCACACACCAGCACTTTCCCCGCAGGCCGTCACGTGCGGGATGACACTGCAGGCAGAAAAGATATATACATATTCTAGTCACTTCTAACAAGTCTCTTCGACCGCAGGTTCCAATATTAAAGCTGCTCTACTCAGCAATGCCATGTATGATAATCATATCTTTACTCTAATGTCGTCCTCCCCTGGGAATAATACCAAAAAGTGCCCAATGTTTGATCATTTGACCAATTTGTGACTCTTCCAATACCTTTTCTCACAAGGTGGCATTTGGTATCTACTCTTATGACCGACTTTTTAGGGGCTAAAGTCAATGTGTCTCTTTACATCTCGCTCTGGAAATGAGCCTGCCTAAAACACTGCATGTCTAAAGCCTGTTTGTCTCATTTTTATGCATTCTCGCATCGCCAAATATTGATCCTATCTTATGCATGTCTTCTCACATGGACACTCTCCAGCCAATCATGATCTGTGTATGGCTATGACGTCAATATGCCTGTCTCGCTAGCACTGGCATGCTCTCTCCTGCTGCTTCACACTCATTGGAAGAGAGTTTACAGCTTCCAGTCGCGCTACATGTCTTACTGATTAACTTAGGGACCCCCCCCCCCTACTCGCACAGCTTGATGAATGTTATATAAGAAAGACATATACATAAAATCGAATTGAAGGCATCACAAGTTGTATGAATATGTGTTTACTTTTTGTGTCTAAGGTTACACATTCACACCTGTTTGTTTGCATGCTCATGATTAGCGTACGACTGTTGTCAAAATACGATCATTTGAAGTCTCTAATGCGATCACATTTGGCAAAGCTGGCTTTAACAAATATCTTTCTTTTAACAATAGATGGAACAACTATATGTATTTTAAAGTTGTTCATAACGATACAATAAGGGTCCCTTATCAACCAACTCAGCAGTTCTCCTAGGTTTCACATTCTCTTTCATGGCATCAATACTTTATATCTTTGGTCCAAACTTTAATATCTGAGTATTTCTTTAGCAGCCGACTTCTGTATTCAACCAATGAGCTCTCAAAGCCTATTTGACCTTGCCTGTCCTTTACCAAACGTCACACTGAGAACAAATGGAACTGAATGATGTGCAGCATTGAGCAGAAAGCAAAACAGCTTAAAAAAGAGTGAATATAGGAATGTCTGGATGTGCAAACATGCAGGTGTTTGCTAACGAGTTCTGTTAAGGAGATAAGTTATCTTTGTGTTGTGTTGTGTTGTGTCAACAGCTTGTTCTGCCCTGAGAAATCAATGACTGGAGGTTCAAACTGAGGTGACAGACTTGTTTGATCATCTTTAAAGAACATTGGAAGGCGTATTGGCAGGGCCATAATCCCCATGGATGACATCAGGCCTGACTTCTAAGCTTATAAGGATGATTTCATTGTAATGCACACTTGGCTATGTTTTCCCTAAATGGTCAAATATACAAAACTCATGAGATTCCAGCTCTGGACTTTGAATGATTCCTGTAATCCTAACTGTTTGGGTCATTTTGTACTTTTCCTTTAATGATTTACAGTTTCCAAAAGCCTTTAAGGTAAGTTAAGGATCTGCGAGTAACCCTGCCATGGAATGATTGCCAGTTGTCCCTTATGACCTGTGCTTTACTTCCCAATAGGGTTTATCACAGTGCACATTTGGTTAAACAGTAAACAGATGCCTGTGAATGTGAGCAGACAGATACTTTAACCGCGTTACACAACCAACACAACGGAGACTGTGTTAGCAGAGCGTTCTTTTATCACTCACTCTGCGTCTGCTTTCTGCTTTGATTGTCTGAGCAGTCTTATCTGTGTTATCTTCTCTGATTGTCTCCCTCTTATCTGCGCAGTTGCCCAATCGTGCAAACGCACAATAACAAAAAAGTGACTGCCTCGAAGCGCTAATTGCATCCATAACAGTAATAAAGTGATTTTTGGTAACTGTTTAGAGAAAACCACTTTAACAAACCATCGGTCTCTCTTCGACTCCACAAATCTCTGCAAAAAAAGGTCTTGGCATCTCCGTGACAGTCTGCTTGGAGCAAGTCTGTGTTGTTATTCCACTAGTAAGACAATACTTCATCTTCTGCAGGCATGTTTTGCGTTATGTTCCTGATGAAGTTTGAAAGATTAGTCTGGCTTTATAATATGCTTCACAGTTTGCCAGTTCACATGACCAAAGAGTGTTCTGCTCAGTCATTCAGTAAAGCCTGGTCACAGACCTGTTTAGTGTGGAAATCTCCGTTCCTGTCACAGTTGGGTATTGGGATCGTGAAGAGATCGTCATGTGTGCGGCTATTTGACGCCAACCTGTCCAACGCTCTCTGTAGCTCAGCACGACATGGAGCCTGTAGGAGAAATCACTTTGTTATTTGATGTCTGTACACAACAGCATTCCAGATCAGGCTGGGCAGCACAATGTAGTCGGTTTTAGATCTGAACAGGGATGTGTTGTGCGATAATCAAATCTCGGAACACTGCACATTCAAATGTTAATATCGAAACGACATCACGGTGAGACCACCGCTAAGCTAAAGGAGGCTAATGCTCGGTGTGATGACGTTTAGTTAGTCAAAGTCACTTTTTAGCAACCGCTGTTTTTATGACACATCGAGGCTTTGGAGATTCACCAGTGGGATGTTCAGTGATGTATTTGATGTCATATCAAATGTTAAAATCTCTTGTGTTAACAACAGAATATATATCAGGCTTCTAACAAAAGACACGTTCAAAAACCATTGACTTTGTGAACAATGAACCAGAAGTGGTCAAATGCTAACTCAATGTCAGGGTTTAAGGACTCATTCCTGCACCACTCTGAGGAGGAATGTTTGGAATAATGTCTTTAAAGTATCATTTGTTAGACTTTAGCTGTACAGTGAAGGCAGCAGTAAGGCAGAGCTTCAACTTGTGTGTGAGTGTATTCGTTGCAACTGAAATGGTTATAGGGAAATCAAACAAATGAAACTTCAATGTTCCCAATTGTGCAGTCAAAACAGTATTGCTGATCTTCAGAAAACGAAATAGGGAGAACATTTAAATGATAAACTTCAAATGAACCACCACATGTAAAGACATCATTCCAGTTGGGCAAAAATGGAATGAACACCAAATATGCAATAAAATAAAAAGTGGCATTTTAAAGTGGGAAATAAATACCAGGCAACTATATGAATTGAGCAATACCAACTTTAACTTTGCTATCATGATTTATATGATGAAATAAATCAAATAAAGCAAATCAGGCATAAAAGATCAACTCAACATCGCAGAGGTTTATATTACCCAAGCCAACTAATGATTGCATGTGAATGCATCATTGTGGCCGATGTTTATAATCAGTCCGCAAAGCCAATCCAGCTGCTTCACCACAAGTCTTTAAATCCTAACCTACTGTATATGCGGGAGACACGTGGACATGTTTGGCAAACGTCTGTGTTAAATGAATGCACTGTGGTAAAAGCAGTCTGTGACTGATTCATGTGGATGTTATGATCCCCCTCTTGCCAACATTAAAGCATCAAATTGCATGCTGATGTCAATGTGCACCTGTACTTTGTTCCGCAAGACTGCAATTAAATGTTACGATCTGTAAATAACTAATTTGTACATTTATAACCTGACTGTTACGCTCGTGGCTTTGGAAATATAAAGCCTTAATGTGAAACACCTGCTGGGCTGAGGCTTTTGCAGCAGAAGGAATGACTTTGTTGTTTTCCCTGAACATGTCAGAAGATGTTGCTCTCACCAGTGCCGCCTTGGCCTCCTCCCGGGCGTTGTTATTTCTCTGGTTGGATTTGGGAGGGTGTCGGGCCAGGGTCTTCTGTATGCAGCGCTTGTCCTGCGGACTGCAGCGGATGTTGCTGTTGTTCGGGTGTTCAGGGATGATCTCATCCTGCCTCTCCATTGCTAAAGGACGAGGGGAAATGTTTTAGTTCCTCCATGTCAACAAATTGGACATTGCACTGACGTCAAGTATTACATAAACAGTTGTAGGAGGCTGAACTGACATTGTTCTACATTTCAAAACTTTTGTTGAGGTTTTCAATGAAGCTCTAAATGTCTGTCTTCATATTTTGTGACATCCCCCAAAAAAACAATTTAAAATCCTTGAAGGATTATCCCTTAAAATGAATAAATGGGTTCAATAGAAGAAGCCCTATTATGTGACATGCTTTAATGTTTAGAGATGTCGGCAATGTCCCGCCCCTTAGCCTATAACAATGTGTTGGAGCGCTAGCCAGCGCGAGTGTTACATAGTGATGGCACTATGTAAACAAGTTTGTGAGAGATAAATTCCATCTGGAGGGAACTTTATTCAGGCTATTAGCCTTTGCTGACCACTTACATGCACACAAACCTATAGAGCACACTACAGGAAACCCTTCAAAAGCATTAAAGGGCCTCTTTAAATTAGTGAGGCATTTTTAGTTAATCAACCTGAATATACCATGTCAGAATGGACCTCCATTAATGTGCAGCAAGTGGAAGAGAACCGTTTTTTGAGTGCCGTAAAAATGTTGAATTGAACAATTATATTTTGTTGTTGTGAATTTTGTAAATAATTACATCTCCAATAACAGTAGACTTTTGGACTTTTACAATGCTCTGGAGTTATTTTAAGATGTTGTTTTGCACAAGTCAGTTACACAAGACTGTAATCGAATTCTACAAATACTTCATATAATAATATTTATATAAGTACAGCTTTCTTTTTTCTGCAACCGTGCACAGATACAGACTTAAAACACAATGAATACCATGCAAAGACATTTAATGCTGATTTAGAATTCAATGTGTTTTAATGATATGAGCACAATATGAGGCAATGAGTCCTTGTCCACCATGTTCAGCTGTATGCCATGTGATGTAGGCTAAAAAGGAGGCCAGGTTAACCTCAAGGACACAGAGCCATGTTCCCGCTCTGAGGGGTAATCTGCTGCTCTTCTTCTGCACCACCGCCATGCCACCAGCTCTGAGGCTTTTTATACCGTACCACCCCTGTCCGACCACCCTCTGTACATTATGGTCTGTGCCACATTCACCTTTGCATCCCTGTAATCCTGCAGATCTGCGGCCCTTCAGGCAGACAGCTGCTTCCTCAGGAAATGCCCCCCTCCCTCCTCATTCTCCACCCCTCCACAACAACCTCCCTCCGTGCCAGATGGAGGTTGTTAAAGGGTATTTGCACTGTCACAAGTGGGCACAAGTGTGTGTGTGCGTGTGTGTGTGTGTGTGTGTGTGTGTGTGTGTGTGTGTGTGTGTGTGTGTGTGTGTGTGTGTGTGTGTGTGGTGTGTGTGTGTGTGTGTGTGTGTGTGTGAAGATAGCTAAAATGAGGGTAAGGGGTTTTGTGTGTGCTTTTTCACCTGTGGCCAACAAGACTTGGCAGAGTGTAGTCTTTTTGCTCATAACCCGGGGCATTTTACAGATTGGCACTAGAATCAAAGCACTTTAAACTGTGTGTGTGAAGCTGTTCTCGCTCCGATCATTGAACCTGATCTGAGCCATGGTTAATATCAAAGGTCACTGCCAGGCATTCACTGAATAGCTCTTGGCAAAGAAACATCAAGGTGGCTTAGTACTCTTCTTAATCTTGTGCAATGTGCAGCTTTTGTTCACGTCCACATCCAAACCATCCAAACCATCCAAACCATCCCAAGCTTTAGTTAGTCCGAGCCCCGCTGTTTACAGGAAATTGATGCTGGGCCATTTTTGGGATATTATAATTGTTTAAACAACTTGGCGTCGACCTGTGTTGGAAGGTGACCGTGTGTGTCTAAACTTGACAGACAGTCATTTTGCTCCGCTTGTCTTTCCGTGGGGAAGTGTCTCTCGGCTGTTTGTATTTTTAGTCTTGTTGCTGTTAAGGCTCACTCATCAGCACTTTGTTTCACAAGCGCCAACAGAGTTTCAGCTGTTTCCTTTCTTCCAAGTTGTTCTTTCTCCTCTTTCACCAGTTCAAACTTTTCCAAATCTGAGTTTCTCAGTAAGGAGAGCCAAAGTGATGCTGAAGTGGGTCAGGGGTGGCATGTCCTGTTTGCTACCACTGCTGTTTTCTGCAGAGGAAGTCGCCACTGCTCTGTTTTCATTTGATCTGGATCAGCATGGAGCTGATGCAGTGCTCTGCCAGTCACAAGTGCACAGCAAAAAGAAATACATCTTGATAAACATCTATGCTAAACAATCTAACTTAGATTCAGAAACTACCTTCACCTGTCTTTTTTTGTTTTAATATGTTGTAATTCTAAGCCAAAAGAGAATCCCCTTTGTGAGACCTTTGTACAAAAACCTGAGATGCACCTTTTAAAAAAATAACATAATATCTGCTCTATTAATACAAATATGCTGAGGATCGCTACAGGATGCTCATGAAGCGTGGTGCATAGATTATCCATTTACATTTGAGTCTGAAGACCCTAACAGGAGCTGCTGAGTATCCTTACACCACATAGAGCCAACATCAGCTTTTCCCAGTCCCCTCATGTCTGTATGAGTATGTATCTATATGTAACAACAAAGTGGCAAACCTATGTAAGAAGTCATGACGGTTATATTTTGCAACTATAGAATGTCCCACTTAGTTAAGTGGGACATTCATAGGCTGGATAAAATGTGGACCTTGTCTCTGTGACATTCAAGAGCCAATGTTCAGCGTGTGCGCCGCGGCACCGCCAAACTTATCCAAACTCTTGGCTAATCCAAAATGGGAGCAGAGGTGGATCCTTGGTGGCAGACCCGGCCAGCAGCTAGAAACCTGTGACCTCACCCACCTGTCACTCAATGTGACCATGCACGTCATTTTGCAATTTTTTTTGCAATAATATAATCATAATAAGTGGTTTATATTGTTTTTATTTTTATTTTATTCACTCATTATAGAGACCACAAAAAAGTGTTTGTACCAGGATGGTAACATGTTTATACTGCTGTAAAGTTGGTCATTTGAACATGTATCTGTATGGGGATTGACTTTTTTGATCGAGCTTAAAGTGGAAAGTTAAGGAAATGTAGCTTTTGAATTCCACAAATGTGTCACAATGTAATCAAAATGTCAAGTATTCCATATAGAAAGTAGTTCCTTGTTTTTGCTGAGCAATTTTTTTACTTTTTTACTTTTTGTTGCAGTGATGTAGGACTGTACTTCAGGGCGTGCTATACACTGTGACATCACTGATGGGTGGGGTTAAAAATGCAACTGGTGCGTAGTTCTAGGTGTCCCATAGCCCATGAAAACATTGTAAAGGATTTGTCTTTTCCTTTGAATCCATCCTCACTGTTTAGTGCATTGAAGAGTCACGGCTCAGTGCACAGTCAGGCATCAGATCTTTTCCTGAGGCCTTTGCCTTAGCCAGGGTCATTCCTGTTCCTCCACCTTATTCATTCCATAAACCTTGCCCAGAGAGGCTTAAATGTCAATTTCATTTCAAACTTTCACAAGATGCGGGAAAACATTGAGTGTAATGTGTTGGTTCTTGTGACAGAGATAGAAATAATAGATTATACTATATTGACAGCAACTAATCTCCTGACAAATGAACACTGTTTGGGGAGGCTACTCCTCCAAAGTGTTTGATAAGTGTTTTTACAACACAGAGAGCTGGCAGACAGCTCCAAAGTCAACTAGGCCTTGTCCCAAAAAAGTGTTCACTTTAGTCAACACTGGATCCTGGTTTCCTGGCAGGAGCTTTCTTTGAATCAGTTAATCATCTGAGTCAATGTTTGGGGCACTCCTAAAAACACTGTTAAAGACTACTAGGGGTCAAAAGGCCAGTGGAAATGTTGGATAAGGGTCATTTGTCAAAGAAAAGATAGTTAAATCAACAGTGAATCACAAAGGCAACCTTTGTGAAAAGGAAAGCTGCTGGACTGGCTGATGCGTCTTTGGCCACTTTGCTTTCTACTGATGTTATAAAACAGACATCCTGAAGTACGACACGTCTGTGAGCCTGAATCCAAAGAGAGCAGGGCAGCACCAGTTGACTGTCCTTTTTCATTAACACTTTTACAAGCAGATCATCTTAAAGACAAACATTTTAGTGAGGGATAAAAAAATGCACATTCTTACTTTCAATCATAAACTGCTGTGCGAAAGTCAAAGAAACTGCATCCCAAAAATAAAGCCATGATCATCTCCCAGCTAGATTACCTTCAGTACAAACATTGTTTTGATCCTGACAAAAACCCTTTGGATCGCACTGGTGGAAATCAAACATGGTTTGGTCATATCAATTCAATCCAGAGGGTTTTCCCACACTCCCTGCCTCCTATGGCATTTCTTCCACAGTTCTTTCTGTTTTCGGAACGCAACCCTAATTTTCAATCTAGATTTTAAAAAAAATGTTTTAAAGCATCTGAGTGCAACAATATTAAGTGATCTAATATGATTAAAGTCATATTTAACCTCATGGAATAGACATCACCATTTTTTCATTAATTACAGATGTGTTAGTAAAAATCTATCATACCGTACCAGCCAACTTTACTTCATCAATTGTTGATGCACTGAATCTACTACTCGAATAGATCTAAGACATGACAGAAAGCTGCAGCCGGAGTGAATGAGATCAAATCATATTTAAGTATATCATTCACTTCATTTGAGTGGATTGCCCTTTTTAAAATATATGTATAATTGCAGTGCAAGGAGAAGAAGTTAATACTACAGTATCTTAACGAACCAGTGACTAGGCATACTACCTGAAATATCAATACAAGTATTGATCATTATATGAAAGGCATGTATTAAAGGGGACCTATTATGCAAAATCCACTTGTTCATGTCTTTTATACATCAACATGTTTCCCCTCTGGGCAGGAAAAAAAGACCTCTCTCTTCTTGTCCTGATCCATTTATATAAAAACCTGTCTGAAAATGAGCTGATTTTGGCCACTTTATGATGTCATAACGATTTGTTGGCTTGTGTAACCATTAGCCAATCAGCAACCAAGGTAACCCCCCCCCCCCCTTATCACCTGAATCTCCTCCTAGAGCACCATTGTGTTCTTTTAACCAAATATCTCTCATGCCCCTTTCACACCAACGCGGTTCCAGCGGCCGGTTCGGAGCTGGAGCTTGAAAAGCACCGGTTTTTCCTGTTCACACTGCAGCGGAGCCGCCTCTAAGCTCCGGAATCCGGTTCGTTTCAAGCACCAAAAAGTTGTCGGTCTAGAAAGCAAGCACCGTTTTACTGTTATACCATAGTAATTAATGCTGCAAAGCTGGGTATTTTGAGCTTGGTGCGTGCAGAGGCACGGCAACAGCTAGCTCTAACGCCATCGAATAGGACGTATATTTACCTTCTTTCTCCTATGGAATCGTCGTTGATGATGATGATGTAAAGAACTTTTGAATGTAGCATGTAACGACTGTAAAGTTGGTAGTAAAGTCGTCCCATTTCTTCCATTTCGTTTCGACAGAGCAAAACCAAAACGAGTAGCGCTCGCAATCGGTCATTGTTGTCGATGTGAGGGGTTTCCGCGCGGTTTGGCTTTATGAAGCAGGCACGCAAACGGTTACGTCATAACGCAAACAATGACGCAATGACGCAGCACCAGTCGGGCTCTGAGCGGTGTGAACAGAGCGGGAGCTGAACCGAAGAACCGGTTCCGAACCAGAAAAGCTCTAGCACGGAGCTAGAAAGAGAAAAGCCTTGGTGTGAAAGAGGTATCAGAGCGGCGTGGGGAGGGGCTCCTTATTTTTCACCTAAAGTAACAGACACAGAATCAGCACTTTTGAAACAGGGCTGAAACAGAGGGGATTATGGGATGCTGCAATGATCTGTTTGGTGTTTCAGACAAACACTTCAGAGACATGTTTTGTGTATATCTGAGACCTATAATATATTGATGAAAAACAGTATAATAGGGGACCTTTAACATTAAGTCAATACATCCACATGTAAATTGCCTCTTTGTTTTATTGGATCAGATAATATTAGATTTACATTTATAAGAGAAGTTCGTTCAAGTAAAGCACTTTCAAATGTAAAAAACGCCATCAAAATCTAAATTGCCAACTTCCTGTTGGGTTAACGATATTCCTCCAATCGACTTTTTGTGTTGTGTCTGCGTGTTACATACGGTGGCTGACAGGTGGGACGGGCTACAATGGCCCAAAACACTTCCATAAGGAGAAACACGCTGCACTTTCAAAAACAATACAAATATATAGAAACACAAATGTGCCAAAACACATGCATATGAGGAAACATCTTCACCAACTTGACGAAACATGCGCAACGTTGCATAAAAGTAACGTTGCAAATACAAAACGCTGTAAGCTAGCTAGCTAATGTAGCTAACCTAGTCATTTCAAATATATTGACAAACACTTACAATCATGAAACAGGCTAACTCTGTGAGAGTGCCAACATTTGAATCTCCTAATGTCACCAAGCGCTACGGTCCCAGCTGTGTGCATCCCTTTTTATTGTCCCTGTTTCCGTTGTGTTTTGTGCTTCTTGCAGCGTTGTGTCTAAGCAGCATGTGTTTTGGCACAATTGTGTTTTTATATTTGTATCCCTTTTGAAAACGCAGTGGTCGGCCACCGTGCATACCTACATAATTCACACATCTAGGACAATTGCTCATATAAATGGTGGCGATGTGGAGCCAATTTGGCACACCCAAAAGCAAGAATTATTTCCCAAGAATTCCAACGTTTCACTGTCCTGCTCAGATTGGGCCTGTGTTCATGGCCAGGACTATGTTGGCCTGTTTGTGTCCCTCATCTCCAACACGAGAAGGGGGCTGATCAAATGTACTCCTGCATGAGAGCCGCAGCTGTACAAATGGGCTGCACAGCACAAAAGAAAGCAAACACACAACAATAAGGGACATCTGCTGAAAATCCTCACATAGCACATCCACATCTCCCAAAACGTGCTGAGGAAAATCAAAGTTAGCATGCTGCTTTCATCAAGACCTGCGTGCGTCACAGCAAAATGGGGCGCAGTTGGACAGAGTCACGCTTCGTCAACAGCTCCATTCATGCAACTCCTTCAGTGCCTGTAGGTGTAAGATTTTTCATATCTGACATCTTTATCAATTTGTAAATAATATCCGTTTCACTGTCAGAGGGAAGCATTCGAACACGACACCAGGGCCGACTCGGCAGGAATGCTGTAGCAGACGCCAACATACGCATGATGATTCATTCTGAGTATCTAGTTAGCGAGGGTTTCTAAGAATGAAAGATTAAGATGAAATGAAGCTGTCTCAAGAATATGAGGTTGATAACACTTTTTAAATACACAAGGGGTGATGGCTCATAAACTTTGCCAGCTTGATTTCATGAATTTTTATTCTAACTTTCATTAGTAGCAAGTATAAAACCAGCCTTAAAGAGAGGTCACAAATCTTATGCATGTTATTTTGCAGTATCTGGATGCAGAGCTGCAACTACAGTATTAGCATCCTAAATTCCCTTCAGTGGACTGTGGAGCTCTGCCTCCATCTCAGGGTACTTTTCATTATAAATTCTCTTGGTTTTTAAAAACCCTCTTCTATTTTTATCTAGCATGTTCACTGTTGCTAGGAGTGGGGCAGTGTCAGACATGTATTCAGGAGATGCACCCCCCGTTTAATAATGCATAAGTACGGTGAATGCGCCACAAAGGAAATCTCCTGCTTCTGACCGGAGTTGCTCTTCGCCTCTCCCCCTACGCCTTTCTGATTGTCTCTCCCCCTGCCATGGTTTACTTTGAACATTCTTATCCAGCGATCTGAGCTGCTGCCCGGCAGAATTGATTCACAGTGAGATTTATCGGGCCGTGCTTCCCCGCTTTGTTATGACAGATTCCAGCGGTAAGAAGGAGTGTGCATGCAAACAGACTTGAGCACTCAGATTACAGAATACCCAAAACAAATTTATGAACTTTCCAAAATACTGCCGCCCCGGACCGGAGACGCCCTCCCTGTACTCTGAAACCAGGCTGATCGGACAGCATCAAAGAGCCGAAACAATAACCCTTCTGCAAGACGGACAGCCCCCAGTTTTATTATCAGGCTCTGAGCAGCTTTCCTCTTCTCTCTGATTCCATTTAGTCATGCAACGCCTAACCTACGCTGGCCCTGCACACAGAGCAGAAGGCTCTCATTTCAACTCTGGCAGCAAGAGTGCCGATGAGCTCATCCTTATGAAGGAGCTGGACGCGGTGGGCGATGCGCTCCAAGGCTTGTTAGGGGGGGGGGGCGGGGGGGCGGGGGTGCATCCGGGGCCAGGGGAAACCGCAATGAAGATGAGAGTCCTGGGAGTTTTCTATTGGCTAAGTTCATCCAAATCTTTGGTGTTCTGGCACTTACAGACACTCTACTACCATTACTGTCTGGGAGATCAGTGGAACTAACGACTGGCAGGTTAGCTGATGATCTGGAACCAATGAAAGAGCTAAGACACATTATTACAACTGTCTCATATGGCTTAATGGAAATCAACACCACTCCCTTTGTGGAGAGCAGAGGAAGATAAACACTGGAGACCGGAGAAGAAGTCAACGTCAAAGCAGTGAACTGGAAGCGTAGATAAGACTTCCAGTATTAGACGTCCCACCTTGTGAAAGTGGAAACAGACTTTCTGTTTGGAAAGTGAATGCAACAATAAAGAAGGAAATAAAAAGCTGTACCAAAAGAGTGTGATAGAGACATTTAGACGTCTGCAGCAGCAGGAGGAAGAAGAAGAGGAGGAGGAGGAGGAGGAGGAGGAGGCAGGGGGGCGTCCATGAAAGAGCACCAAATGAATTACTGATTGCAGAGAGCTCTAATAGCCCCACGCTCGCCACACTCCATTACAGTCATTTCATACGCAGCTTTTATTACCTCCTCCTATTACAAACACACACACACACATTCACTTTTCCCACACACACGCTCTTTTCCCACAATGCATTTCAATTCAGTGCACGTTAACCTGCAGGATCTTAGTTTAGTATTTGCATGATGAGCTATATGAAGGTATTCTTTTCTCCGTATTTACAAAACGCATGGTTCCTTCCTCACGAGCACGTCACACGGTCATACACACTGCAGAAGGATGCAGCAGAAGCTCCTCACACACACTCACACACGCCCACCTCAGCTATCAGGAGCCGGCTCTGCGTCTCACAGCAGGGCCCCTCTCTCAGCGAGCAGCCGGGAGTGTGTGCACCCCCCCATCAGGCCATGTGCGAGGAGCTGGGGAGTGTCCAGGCTCTGGTTCGGGGCTTAGCCGTGATTAGGGTCAACAAGCAGCACATTGTCACACACACACACACACACACACACACACACACACACACACACACACACACACACACACCTTACTTTGACCGTGCCCGGCTCAGGTAAGGCCCAGGGAGCGGAGTCAGAAGATATTCTGGTCTGCTTGGTGGAGACCTGCTCAGCTGTGGCTGACCCTAAGAGAGCATCTTCACATTTGCACATATCAAATATGATCTAAATGCTTTGGATCTGTAACCCTAACTGTAATTTACAATAAATGGTAAATGGACTGTATTTATAAGAACTTTTCCAGTTTTTAAAACGTCAGCATTCACACACATTCATACAGACGGCACCTGCTCAGGGACACTAGCACTCAGACACCCTTTGCCATGCCATCGGAACCAATTTGGGTTTAAGTATCTTGCCCAAGGACTCATCAACATGTTGACTGAAAGGTTTGGGGATCAGACCACCAACTGTCCATTTGGAGGACGACCATCTACCTCCTGAGCTACTGCCACCCTCTAAACTAAAAGCAAGTAAAAGGAAAATATATTCTCCATGAGTTCAGAACCCTTTACTCTCACCTGAGTTGTCCTCCACCTCCCTCTCGTCAGTGCACACCCCCTGGCCGTGCATCAGCGAGTGCAGCGGCCTCTCGACGCCGCGTGGTGGGTAGCAGCGGAGGCCCGTGGTACACCGGGGCGAGTAGACGCCACAGTGGGCCCCTTTGGGCAGGGCGCAGGTGGGGCAGCAGCCACAGCCGGGCTCCCGCACCGTCTCCTCGCAGCCGTCAGGCAGGCGGCAGCTGGCCAGCCTCTCCTCGGTGCACAGCGGGCAGCGGATGGCCTGGTCCGACAGGCACAGTGCCAGCAGCGACAGGGCGCCAAATGCCCAAAGGGTCCAGCAGGACGGAGCCGCTGCCCCGTCACCTCCACGCACCATGACAGCCCCGGCACCTGCACACAATCCTTCTAGTCTCCCCTTTGCCTTCCTCTCCCCTCACTTTCTACTTCCACTGCAGATTTGAGAGAGAGGTTTGAGAGGAGCGCTTTGTCCAGGACACTCTTTGATATTTTCAGCTGGTTAGTGTTTCAATTGCAGGGACACAAAGCCTCTGCTGTATTGCCTCTCTGTTCCTCTGATTCAATTTCACAGTGCAGAAATTGGAGCCAGCTTCTGATGTGCCCGGCTGGCGAGTGACGTGGTGATAGGAACTATTTTTTGTTACGTTAGAATGAACAGGAAGGATATCCAGCACTGTGTTCAGGTGAGTCTTGTTGTCGCTCCGAGTTCGAGTCCAGAAGCTCGCCCTCCCTCGAACGAGCCCCCAAAAAATCCGGTCTACAATTGTCCAAATGCAGAGCAGGACATAAAAAGGCAGTGTTTGAAGTAACAGCTGCAGTTACCCCTCTTGCTGGTGTGCAGTGTAAAGGCTCCTGAGAATGGCTCAACACGAGTGGCTCTCCTTGGACTTTATACTGGTCCATGGACACGCCTCTTTCTACAGTGAGAAAGGAGCTGAAAAGCACAGCAGAGAAAAGCCAGGCTAAAGCTCTCTCCCTCTGTCTCCCTCTGTCTTACTCTCACACACAAGCTTACACACACTCTCCCTCACTAGTCCTTTCTCAATCCTGAGTGCATGCAGGGAAAAAATCAACCTCTCACTTGTTCACACACAGGTTTCTCTTATCGTCTTCAGTCATACGTGTTCGACTTATTTCATTAAAAAAAACCTGTTTATATCCATCTGAAATGATGAAACACCAACAACAAAAAACTGAGAACACACCAGTCCTGTTTCACTTTAATAAACCCCAAATGCCTGAAACACACACTCACACACTCTCACACAAACTCACACACTCTCACACATGTATGTGCCTCGGGGGTCGAAAAACATTGTTCAAACAACAAAGCAACCTCAAGCCTGCTCACTCAACAAGGTGTGTGTGTGTGTGTGTGTGTGTGTGTGTGTGTGTGTGTGTGTGTGTGTGTGTGTGTGTGTGTGTGTGTGTGTGTGTGTGTGTGTGTGTGTGTGTGTGAGTGTGTCTCTCTGTGTGTGCATGTGTGACTTGTGCGTCAAGTGGTCACTCTGTTTATCCCCCTCATTATGTCAGCCCCCAGATCTCTCTCTCTTTCTCTCCCTTGCTACTAACGGGAGTGGGCAGCTGTAAAAGGCCAATGGACAGTCTAACCACCCCCCCCCCCCTCCATCTTCAATGCCGCCCTCCCCCCAGACGGTCCTAAAAAAGCCTCCCTCCACTGGGATTGCAGGATAACTTTTAACAACGTTTCCAAAGTGGACGAGTTTATGATACGTGTGTGTTTGTGATCATGAAAGATTGTATCAGATCAGCGTGTGTGGGAGATATGCCCTGCACCCAGCCTTAAAGGGTTTGAATCATGGCTTTTATTGGTCGAAGCCTCATTCTTTTTTTTTTTCCTATTTTCCTTGGCCTCCGTTTTGCCATGGAAACCCAGCATGTATTGTAATGTCTTTGTGAGAGCGCTTTCTTTCAGCTCTTTTCCTTGGGCTGGTAGCCAAGCCTCACAATGAGGCCGCGCAGCACTCAGGTGGTGCCGCAGTGTGTGTTGTTGTTGGTTACATGGCATCTACATTCCTCATTACTCAAACTTGATCAGAAATAACATTAATGCCCGTTATTCAGCCACTCATTGCATTCCAAGGGAAATATTTGAAAGAAAACGACATCTGTTCAATTTCACTTAAACAGCCCGTCTGGCATTGGGTAGTTAGTGGAGCGGCTCACTGATCCTGGAGCTCACCAGAGAGCCAGCAGTTTCATTATGTGTCATTTATGAGCAGTTTTATTTACGAGCTGTGTTTCAAGGATTCAAGGATTTATTATTGTCATTATACAATACAGGATTGCACAATGAAATGCAGTTGTGTGGGGTGCATTCAGGACGGTTACTCAGAGGTTAGCAATGCTATTTTCTAGGTGTTTTGCCAACGAGCTAATTTGTTCATCTCTATAGAACTACAACCGATGTGTATACACGTTTCATCTTTTTTCAAAATAATTGTTCTGCCTATATTATTACAAAGTATAAACAGATGACGTCAAATTAGTTGAATAACAACTCTGGCAAGACACCAGTTGTTAATTTGCTGTTTATGGTCAGTACTTTAAGCATTTGGCCAATAGTGTATCTGTTTATCTGTGTGTGTATTTAGCTCACGTAACATGAAGGTTACAAGACATTTATTAGGACAATTTCACATTTGAATCACTCCTCCAGCCACCTGACCCATCTCATCTTCTTAATAGCTAAATGTAATAGTGGTACTAAAAGCGCAGATTATTGTCTCTCAGTTGACATTTGCTCTGTGGGATGACATCAGTTGTTGGATATGGTGTGTTATTGATACGGTCCAGGAATGGGCTCCATATTTTCAGTTATGAGTGTGACTTGTTAATCTTCTATCTTGGATGTTATTCCACCCACTGCTCGAATAATGAGGGTGTGACAGTTTTCCATTGTCTCACACTTATTCTGCACCCTGTTAACACGGCCAATGGCCTGTCTATCTCCATAGAGGCTGAATCATCATGTTAATCGTTGTCATATTCCTAAAACAGTGTGTCCTGACGCTCTTCCAGGTAATCATACATCCTGTTGCGTACACAGTTACAGTTGGGCCTTTTTTTATCATGTGCTACTCTTATATGGGAAGAGTACATTCAGTATTTTCCCAACAGTCATTTTCATAGATCCTCAACATGTCACAGTTTCATGTGTGCCATGGTTCCAACATCTCAATGACAATGCCAACGTCAGAGGTGGAATATTTCAGATCCTTTTACTTAAAAATAGTAATACTATGGTCTTCAATTACTCCATTATTAGAAACAGTTTTAAGTTTAAAGACTTACTTACGAGGTTCAGAAGTATTATCAGCTAAATGTACTCAAAAGTATCAAAAGTACTCTGTATGCAGGCTCTTTTCAGTTTGTTATATTATTTTAGAATATTATATTATCCTGTTTTTATTACAAACCAATACATGGAAGTACATTTTAAAGCCGGTTTAGACACTTTCAAATACAGGATTGCATTAATATATGAATAGTATAGTACTGCATCAAATTGTTCAAGCATATCAGATGTGTTTATATGGCGGTTGTTTTTCAATCAGAAATACCCATCCCCTGCAGTTCACATGTCGATTTATCCTTGGGCGATATACTTACCCCAATGTTGATCCCGACAACATGGCCCACGGTGTGTGAATGTTAGCTTTCTTGAGCAGGTTGCATCTGGCATGGCACGTCTGTACGAAAGGGGTATGAATGGGTGAATGATGACATGTGAATGTAAAGCACTTTGTGGAGTTGTAAAGACTGGTTAAAGCGTTATATAAATGGAGTCCATTACAATTTACCATTTAAAGTGGACCTATCATGCTATATTGGAAAAATATATTGTAGGGCCATACCTATACAAAACATGTCTGTGAAGTTTTTTGCTTAAAATACCAAACAGTTCACCCATTGTAGCCATGCCTCATACTGCTCATACACCTCTTTTGCAGCCCTGTTAGAGAAACACAGTTTTTTGGGTCCTTAGCTTGAAAAAAGAGGAGGAGGCGGAGCTAATGCCTGATCAGAATTCTACCGGAGATAAAGTTGAATTCTGCTGTGCCTGTGATAAAACGCGATCCTGTTCTAAACCACATCAAAGATTATTTCTGAAACAGTATGGAGCTCAAATGCCTTTTCTCTTGCTGGTTTATCACAAGGTTTTTTTATTTCCTGCTTTTTAAACACATGTGCTCTTCAGTACAGGTTAGCTCTGAGTGTTAGCGAGGCTTGCTAATGTAAACAAAGACGAGATTACGTCCAAAACACGTCAGGCATTGTTTCTGATAGCAACTTTCTGTGAGTCCGCTGCCGATTTGACGTCAGATCGGCAGCAAATCTGTATCCGCTCGTTGTACCCCCGTTTTTAAAAGATTTGGGTACGGAGGAAAAGAGAGAGGGTTCCCCGACGCACCGGGGACACATATGTATGTATAAAAGACATCACAAAGTGCATTTTGCATGATAGGTCCCCTTTAAGTTAATGCATTGGAGTAAAAAGTACAATATTTACCTGGAAAATGGAAAAGAAGTATAAAGTTCCATAAAATGGAAATACTCCAGCAAACTATGTTCTAAGCTACGTTTGTCCAAGCTCAATATGACTTATTTCCACAGTTGTTGTTCAGGTTAAGTTGCATTTGACATTTGGAGAAAAATGCCTTTTTTAAGGCTGACACTTTGTAAAAGGCTTTGAATTTCAGTTGGATCACAGGACTAAAGAATATTTTAGAATCGGAGGGATGAAAACCTCTTTAATGGTCACACATGCAGAGCGCACAGCACACACAGTGAAATGTGTTCTCTGCATTTAACCCATCCAAGTACCAGGAGTCTAGTACCAGGAGCAGTGGGCAGCTATTGTACAGTGCCCTGGGAGCAAATGGGAGTGGGTGGGGGGAAGGGGTTGTCTCTCCAAGTAGCAGTCCACACTCCATATTTAGGTCTGGTCAGAGATTGAACTGGCGATCCTACGGCTCACAGTCCAAGCCCCTACTGACTGAGCCACTGCTGAGCAGAAGTCATTTTTGAGCTGATCGTATCTAATTATAAATACAACATTAATATATTCAAACATTAGACTTGTCCTTTTTATGTTATGAATCATTTAATTGGGTCTAAGGTCAGACCAGGCAGATGGTAAAAGCTGTGAGGTCCATCTTAATCTTTAGATGGCATCTCTGTTTTTGTTGACATGTTTTGACTACAGGCAGATTTGTCAGGGCACTTTGTTTGCTTATGCTTAATACTGTATCCTGTAAACACAGTGCACTGACGTTCGTTTTAAATAATAAATTAGCCATTACTTAATACAAAAAGGTACATCTGCGAATTGTTAAATATATTTGATTGAATTCGGATTTCTTGGTTCCAGTTCAGTAACATGGTTATCCTGACGATAGTTAGGGCCACAAAGTAGGGGTGCTGTGATTATTATTGAGCATGTGTCGAGTGTGTCTTAATGGACGAGTATGCAAACAGAGGAGGGTAATGGAATCGTGTCGGTGAGAAGGTTACTTGTACCGATCCAAAGTGTCAGGGTTAAGGAAAATAGGACCCAAATGTAGAACACAGACAGGGAAGGCGGGTATCCAGGTTTTAACAAAAAGTGAGCTTTATTCTCAAGCTGATAACAAGCAAAGGAAAACTAAGAAACACTAACCGGGTGAAACAAGGAACAAGAACAAACTCACGGCCAGGAACATGCAGGTTACATTGACGATGATCAGATAAAGCGCTCAGGGAAGAACAGGACTAAATACACACAAGGGTAATCACAAGACAAGACACAGCTGGGACGGGGAGGTGAAACACAGGGGCAGCAGGTGGACACAATAAAACAGTCCACCATCGTTCCTGTCCCCAAAAATTCTAAAATCACCAGCCTCAACGTCTACCGCCCAGTCGCACCCACCTCCATCATCATGAAGTGCTTTGAGCGGTTAGTCAAAACCTTCATCACCTCTCTGGACCCCCTGCAGTTTGCCTACAGAACAGGTCCACAGACGACATAGCCCTCACCATCCACACTGCCCTCTCACACCTGGACCAGAGGAACACATATGTGAGAATGTTGTTCATTGATTACAGTTCAGCCTTCAATACCATTGTGCCCTCCAAGCTGGTCATCAAGCTCAGAGACCTCTGGCTCAACAGCGCCCTCTGTGACTGGATCTTGAACTTCCTGACGGGCAGACCCCAGGCAGTGCGGGTGGGAAACATCACATCCTCCACCCTGATCCTCAACACCGGAGCCTCTCAAGGCTGCGTGCTCAGCCCTCTCCTCTACTCCCTGTTCACTCACGACTGCGTGGCCACACACAGCTCCAACACCATTGTGGAGTTTGCTGACGACACGACGGTCATCGGCCAGATCACAGACGGCAACGAGACGGCGTACAGAGAGGAGGTCGAAAACCTGACATCTTGGTGCCAGGATAACAACCTCCAACTCAACGTCAGAAAAACCAAGGAGCTGATTGTGGATTACAGGAAGCAGCAGAGAGAGGGACACGCCCCCATCACCATCAATGGGACTACGGTGGAGAGTCAGCGGCTTCAGGTTCCTCAGTGTCCACATCACTGAGGACCTGACATGGACTCTTCACACCACCACTATCACCAAAACAGCTCGACACCGGCTCTTCTTCCTCCGCAGGCTAAGGAGGTTCAACATGGACTCCAGGGTACTCTGCAACTTCTACAGGTGCACCATAGAGAGCATCCTGACCTTCTACAGGTGCACCATAGAGAGCATCCTCCTGACCTTCTACAGGTGCACCATAGAGAGCATCCTGACTGGCTCCATCACGGCCTGGTACGGCAGCTGCACCGCCCTCAATCGTAAGGCTTTACAGAGGGTGGTGAAAACTGCACAGCACAAATTTATTTAGTATTTACTTGCACTATTCTATCTGTTTTATTGTGTTGCACTATTGGAGGAGCCTGGGACCTAAGATTTTCATCTACATAACTACACTGTAGCTATGTACGAATGACAATAAAAGCCTTGAATCCTTGAAAAAAAAAGGAGGGAAACTAAAGACATGAAGGCGAACACAGGAAGTAGGACCAGACAGAACACGAGGAGGAAAACATTTCAAAATAAAGGTGGAAAATGGCAACATAAACCCAAAACCATGACACAGAGAGCATGGAGGTAGTCAATTGTGTTGACGACTACCTCCATGCATATGTCTCACCTGGTACATCCCATTATGTGCATTTTGTGCTGTGTTGTGTTATTTGTAACAGGAGCAATTTTGGGTTGGAAAATGTTCCTTGCCATAACATCCCATTTTATAGTTTAATAGTGGTATGGAGAAGATCCATCATGTCCTCTCTGCCAAACACAGCCACATACAGCATATCCTGTCTGGCCGTGAAACAAGGCTTTCCCGAGGCCAATATACTGGAGGCACTACCATGTACTTCGCCAATTGGCAATCATTCTGGAAAGAAGGAGAACTGCCTCCATTGCCTTCTCTCCACCATCATCTGGATTAGGGCTGCACGATATTGAAATAAATCGCGAGTTCCCCCCCCCTGCGGTATATATTGCGGTTTTTTAACCTGTTAAGCCCCAAAGTCCCGGCGGGTACTTTACTTTTTTTTTCACGACACTGTGTCTCAGGTGATCTTAATATTTAAGAACCTATTAATGTGTTATACCAGATTAACGGAAATAATCTTAGCTAACTGAGGATACAAACCATTTTTACCAAAACACAAGTCTCATAAGAAGCATCTAAATGACCCCTGAGCGAAAAATGCTAACGCACTTTGGCACAGAACTCAAGATAAAAGTACCCTTATTACTTATCGTAGCTGCACATACAAGATATCCGATTAAAGCTGAGGTTCCACAGATTATTTAGGTATATAGTATCATCACTGAGTGATCCGAACTCGGACAGGGAAAGCAAACACAGACATCACAACACGTACCTTTACGTAGCTTCTAGGGGAGATGTCTCACCGTAGCTGTCAATCTGATCAAAATACGTGTTCAATGGCATTAAAACGACAAAAAACGCGGCTGAATCGGTTAATCTATAGGTTTTTAACGTCTCTGTATAAGAAAATTATTTCATTTATAATCCATAATCCATTTTTATGTAAAAATTGCAGAGCAAAAGTTAGCTGCTAATGGTAGCCACCAGAGTGGCTGCTGCTTCCGGTCTTGGCAATGCGGCAGTCCACCAAATAAGGAGTGAGAGTGACGCGTAGCCAAAACCGGAAGCTGCATACACTCTGGTGGCTACCATTAGCAGCTAACTGTTGTGCTCCGATTTTTACATAAAAATGGAATTATGGATTATAAACAATTGCTTCAAAGCCACAGATACATTATCAACCTATGGATCAACCGATTCAGCCGCATTTTTTCTCGTTTTAATGCCATTGAACACGTCTTTTGATCAGATTGACAGCTACGGTGAGACGATCTCCCGTAAAAGCTCCGTAAAATGTACGTGTTGTGATGTCTGTGTTTGCTTCCCCTGTTGCGAGATCGGATCGCTTAGATACTATACTTAAATAATCTGTGGAGTCTCAGCTTTAATCGGATATATTGTATGTGCAGTTTCGATAAGTAATAAGGGTATCTTTATTTTTGAATTCTGTGCTAAAGTGCCCCCTGAATAGGTCCGCTGCTGAGGCTTTGTAGCCACATCTACCACAAGGGATGCTAAAAGGGCTGGGTAGAGAACAGACCCTCTGAGGCTGCAGACCGAGCAGCAACTGTCTCTGGGTAAAAATAAAAGGATCCCGACTGATCTGCAAGGTGATCAAGAGGAAAGGGTACGAGTGGAGGAGGGGGCCCACCTGATGAATGAAGTGTTTACCTACATCCACTCACAACATCAAGAAAGTGCCAATTACAAAAAGGGATGTACAATTGAGTCCTATGAGCTCAACTTATCATTGTGCTCTTTACATTAGGGCTGGTATGCCTCTGTTAGTCATTACTACTTATTGTAAAGCCTTTATGGATAGACTGCCATTACACATTTGCACAACGTATTTATTTTTGGTTATTATTGCTATAACTTCTTATACCGTTATCCTGGCCAGGTCGCCCTTGTAAAAGAGGTTGTTGATCACAATGTGTCGTACCCCTTTAAATATGGGTCAAATACAATAAAACAGTACATGTATGTGGCAGATGCTTTTGACGAAAGACACTATTTTAGAGAGAACAGTTGGAAAGTAGCTTTCTAGTTTGGCCACAAGATGGAGTGATAGCTCTTTGAATGGAAACAGGTAAGGAACCTGTGCCTGAACTGATAAAGAACTCATAACCAGCTCTTTGTTTCACTCATAAACTCACGCTGTTATAGACGCGACTGTGTAGGAAGAGAAAGGAATCTATATGTTTTTATCATAGAAACAGTAAGGGAGAATCTGAATCCTTGATGTGGCTGTTTTAACATGTTTCGTTCTGTCTTTGTTGCATTCAAAATAAGTTCCTGTTCCTTTAAGGGTTGTCTCCAAAATTCACCGTAGTGACGTTGCGTATATTCCATATTCAGAGAAGTCCAGTGGCGGAGCGTGGAATCTCCTCCTGCCAGAGCAGTCTCCTCCAGGTGCTGAGCCAACGCAGGTCAGATCCTTTCATCCTTACTCAAACTTACTGCTATATTCCAACAAACTATAATATCAAAAAAGTGTCGATAAGCGCTTTCTAAATGTCATTTTGAGGTATAAAAAAGTTTGTTATTGATGTGTTTTCTTCACTGAACGTGATGTTTGAGTAATTCTCAAAAGTATAGAATCTATATTTCTTTGCCATTTTTATTCCCATTAAATGTGTAATATAAATTGTAAAGTATTCATATGCTGGGATTTGTATTGGTTCATGAAAACTGACTCAAGGTTTTTAAAGTGGCTTTTTTGTTCAAAGTCACTGTGTGTTGCCGCTGAAAGCGACTTTCACACATGCTCCTATGTTCAGACCCGGCAGGAAGTGCATGTGCAGTGAACATCATCTCGTTCTCATCAGGCTAAATGTAGTGACAGGGTCGAGCAATCAACCGTGGGCTTTTACCCTCATTGCTTTTTTATAAACTTCTTTTTATGCCGTCCAACCAACAGGAACACAAGATGCAACCGCTGCTTCTATTTCTTCACATGCTTTGTAGAAATAGTAAGGGAGCCTTTTTAATAGTGGCAAGAAGATATTTTAGTATCAATTTGTGAAATACAAAGTTTGTATAGTTTAAAAGTCATATAGGTCTAGTTAGGAAAACACCATAAGAAGGAACTGTTTTAACCTAATTAAACTATCTTTTATTAAGTGGTGGAAAGTAACAAAGTACATTAACTCGAGTACAATATTGAGGTACTTGTAGTTGACCTGAACATTTTCTTGTGATGCCACTATATACTTCTACTCCACTAAAGTTTAGAAGCCAACATTGTAGTAAATCCATTATTAGATAAAGACTGACATATATTTAATAGTTACAATATCTAGCAGCTGTGAATAAAGTCATTAACATTGGCTCCACATTTACCAGCTGTGAGAGACACAATAATGCATCAATAATCATAGTCGAGTAATATAAAGTATAATATACATGATTCTGGAATGTACCTTTACTTGTAACAAAGTATTCTTGCAATTTGGTAATTTGGTACTAATCTGATGTTATTAACCAAATAGTGTCATTACTCCACAGAACCATCATGAACACAGAGAAGGACCCTGAGTTTACAGAGGGCAGCGGGATGGGTGAGTGCGTCTCCTTGTCTTCAGTGTGATGTGAACGTGATCAGGCTGCCACCGTCCAGCCATCACTGACTTTAACATTCCATTATTGTAACAGAGCTCTGTTGTTGACTGAAGTTGTCCCAATGAAACAAAAAGTAACACGAAGCGCCTGCATGTGTCACTCTGCAGAGGTTTGCAGTGATGTTGCAGATGTGAAGCCACAGGAGGAAGAAGAGAGGGAAGATCAGTCATTCAGTGAGAATGGAATGCAGGGTGCTGAAGGTGTGATGGATCCACGTAAGTAACCCCCAACCCACGCACACACACACACACACACACACACACACACACACACACACACACACACACACACACACACAATTAGAATGTTAGCCATCAAGCTAACACCGTCTAGCATCTTTGTGAGGAGCTGATATAAACCCTGAGAATAAATGCAATAAATGCTGCTGTTTGTTAAAGATAAATCTAGCAGAATAAATACAAAATGTTCCTGTTTTTGGTGCATTAATGGGCTATTCCTTTACAAAGAATTTCATTTGGCTTCAATTAAAAATGCAACAAAATCGTTTTAATCTAAGACAAATGCAATTCCTTATGATCAACTAGAGAGAGATTACACATTATGGACAGGATCTTAAAGTAAAAAGCATTTGTATGATCCAACCGGATAGACAGGAGAGGAGTCATTAAGCTCTCAGTTGCCCTAGTTATCCTGGGGTAAATGTAAATACTTTTACATTTTTACAATATACTTTTCACCATGGGGGTTCATTCAATGCAAAGCAATTAGAAAATGGCTCTATTCAACACTTTGAACACTATAAGTATGGAGTTACAGCAGTAAAAGAAGACCAGTGTCTATATAGGTAGCTTTACCTTAAATCATAAGTAGGCAATAGCTTAGGGCGCCAAGGGGCCTCTTTCAACTTTTTCAATTACTACAAACATTTTCTATTCCGTGTTCCTCAAAATAAATGATTAGCTGTGATATATAAAATATACATTTAACTACCTTGAATGTGCGCCTTTGCAATCAAATATATAAGTGTACAAAAAAAAATGTTTCACCCACATTTTTGGACTATTTCACTTTGAGAGCTTTCCATTACAAGGCTG
The DNA here is from genome assembly GCF_902827175.1 of Gymnodraco acuticeps. Classification (NCBI taxonomy): domain Eukaryota; kingdom Metazoa; phylum Chordata; class Actinopteri; order Perciformes; family Bathydraconidae; genus Gymnodraco; species Gymnodraco acuticeps. The sequence continues at coordinate 1,686,742 of NW_022991325.1, read as the reverse complement.
TCAGCCGTACAGAGGGTTGTTTATTTCAGTTTGGCTGGGTACTTTATTGCATCTACTGTTGAACTTCCTCACTGCAGTGTCATGTATTTCATGATAAAGCATACATCCTAATTATATAATGTAATATGCTACATATTATGGGCATTTCTTCATATACATACCTCACACCATGAAGGACTACTTTTCAAAGATTCATTTCCAGATTGAAAGGCTTATTGTCATACGCATAGTAGCTACGGCACAATTGTTGGCAATGACATTTTTAAGTCCTAGGCTCCTCATACAATATTTAAGACATCAAAATGATTTAAAATTGTCAATGTATAAATTAAATAGTGCAAGAGAATGGTACAAGTAAAAAGCAGAGATAGATGCTATCTAAACATATGAATAAGATACAAAGGAAAACAGAGTTACTATTAAATACTCATTTCTAAACTGTGACCACTTTGTTTCACACAATGTTCTGAGTGTAATACGTTTATACCTAGACTTGTTGCTCTTATTTGTCCTTTTTATTTCTGCCACCTCTCTGCCCCACTGGGTGCTTCCTAAAGCCCTGCTGAACGTGGCTGCGCAGCCTGCGGTTCTCTGCTCTCAGACCCTGGACTCTATATCGGGCCCCCCCGAGCTCTGTGTGTGCAAAGTTTCCATAGCACCTCTGAGCGCTTTCCACAATACAAGGCGCTGATCTTCAGCTCATCACCAGCCACCACCGACCACACTGTGGTTTATGGATGGAGCTGCGAGAGCCAGCAACAGGCTGGGTGAGGGGTCATGCAGCCTGAGAGCAGCAGGGTGGGAGAAGTACTCAGGTCTTGTACTTGAGTGAAAGAAGAAGTACCAGAGTGTAGGAATACTCTGTTACAAGTAAAAGTCCTGCATTCAAAATGTTACTCAAGTGAAAGTAGAAAAGTATGATCATCAACATATAGTGAAAGTAGCGACAGTAAAAGTAGTCGTTGTGCAGATTATTCCATTTCAGAATAATATATATGAAATGTTTTATAATGATTGATCATGAAAGTGTTCTCAAAGCTGGTAAAGGTGCAGCTAGTTTGAATGACTTTGTATACTGCAGGGTAGCTGGTGGATTTACTCCAGGTGGAACTAAAGTCTGATTTAACACTTGATTAGATTTCACATCATTCATCCAGATCTGTAAAGTAACTGAAGTTATTAAATACATGTAGTGGAGTAGAGTACACCATTTACCTCTGAACTGTAGTGGGGTAGAAGTACAAAAAAATGGAAATACTAAGGTAAAGTACATTCATCTCAAAATTGTAGTACAGTACTTGAGTAAATGTACTTAGTTACCTCCCACCTCTGACCAACAGTAGGTCAAGAAACACTTATAAATAAAGAAAATGTAACGCTTTGCCTGCTGATGGAAGAAAAAAGGGATCAACTTTGGTGCGGATGAAGTTTGATTTGGAAGTTTTTCAGCATCTGTGATACAATCAATGTGAAATGTTGTTTCTAAAAGCAGATCAGGGATTGGTGTTGTCTGCGTGAGGCGCCTGCTGCTCTCTCTCCTGCCCTGGTTCTACTTTCTGTCTTCAGAGGAAATGCCTTCCCCTTATCTCGAGCACACATCTTCTGAATCTCTTTTGTGACACTATACGTCGGCCCAAATTAAGCTACCCACACTCTGGAGACGTGCTAGTGCTATTATCAACATATCGACTATTAATACAAATGTAGAAGTGGAGATGTGACAGCGGCAGTTTGCATTCGGGTTGGAGTTCAGAGCTCATTCAGTGCCTTATTTGGAAGTAAAAAACAAGTGTATGTACATGACTCCTTAAATCAATCACTTCATGTGTGTTTACTGTTTTCATCAAATGTCTACTCTTTGCTGCCTCCTCGCTTAGATGTGATTAAGACAGAGGCAGAGGAGATGGAAGATGAGGAGCAGTACCCCAACGATGAAAAGGAAAGACAGTTTGCGCTGAAAGAGGAAGCAGAGGGGGGCAGTGATGATGGGACGGAGGAAGGATTTGACGAGGAGAGGACTGAGGAGGACGAGGAGGACGAGGAGGATGAAGGGGATGCCCCTAACGAGCCCCAGGACCTGTCTCTGGTGGACTACTCGCGGTATGACGCCCACGCAGCAGAAGGGACCTACGTGCCTGGAGCTGTGGCCCCCCGCATCCCTGCAGCCGGCAAGCTCAACTGTGACATCTGTGGCCTGTCCTGCGTCAGCATCAACGTTCTGCTGGTGCACAAGCGCAGCCACACGGGTAAGCACAGGAACACAGCCCCAGCACCTGACCTCAAACACAACCGTTGTGCAATCGTCACCCTGTTGATAGCACTGGGAGATAGTGGCTGGCGTTGACTAGGTCAAGACGTTTGATGGAGGTTTTGAAGTCTGCATCACGCATGACGCACTGTCCTAACCAGGGCTGCAGCTGTAGGATGTGAGATATCCTCCCAATATGAAGCAATAAGGCAATAAGTGTGTGATTTGTGGACAGATACACCAACACATCTACAGTCTATAGCTTTGCCCTGAATTATGCAATCCCTGTTATAACTCAGATTACTTAATCAGGTTACAAAAAAAGGTGTCTGTATTCGATTACAATTACATTCAAAAATAAGTAAGCAGATTACTGTTACATTTCATTACTAGCAGGATTACAGTGTTACAATACATTTTGGAACTATAGATGGATTTATTATAGGTACTGAATGAATTTTCGTTATGGTTTATATTTAGGCTACTTTAATTCTTCTTTATTTTAAATACATTTCTTTTTTTAATGCAGTAGGTGGACACCTGATTTATTAAACAAAAATACAGTTTTCTTACATTTTCTGTCATGGTCAGCCGACTGTCCACCCTCATGTAGGAATATGTGTCACTGTGGAGAGATATGGAGTTATTGTCAGACACACGTCATGCACTCGACTCATCAGTCAAACGATGAGTCGAGTTGACTCGTTCAATAATGCCGCCGTCAGATGGATCTGAGGAGGTTTTCGATGAGTGCACGGCGTGGTTTGAGTCGTGAGAACATTGTTTCTGGGTTTCTAACAATCAAGGTAATGTTGCCTTGTTCCCTTTTCAAAGATGGTGAATGATTCTGCGTTTTTTTGCAATTCACTGTTATACTAGGAACAAGTAAAGGGTTGATAGCTAAAGGACAAAACTGCATTTCTACGAATATCAACATCTGGTATCAGAACATTTCCACTTGAGGGAAGTTGTAAACACCAGCTCAGTGTTTCTGCAGCAACAGATCATTTACAAGAAATCACTCACAAATATATGGAAACTGAAAAGAATAACAGAATAGCCAAAACAGGGGGCCGCAGTACTCCACATTTACAGCCTTTTGTTGTACTTGTATACAGTCCGTGCGTTGTCCACAGATCTCTGCTTTAGTCCTTAGACTGTAAGTCAGTCTTTCCATAGTATACATTTCTTCTAAACACTTTCTAACCAATCAAGTATATGATCTGGAATCAAGCCCAGGTACATAAACCTAGAGTCACAGGTACTCTTATAACTTAATATTTCTCCATGAATCTGAATAACCCTGAGCCAAAATGCCTGTACTTTTACAAAAGATCAGCAGATATCAAATCAAAGTTGCTTTATATACCCCAATATCACTAAACCCTTTGTCTCAGTGGGCTTTACAGAATACAAAACATAGTTGACAGTGTCAATTATAAAAAACATGATATAGGCTTTATTAAACAGGACAGGCACACTCTTAACATCGTGGACACTGTCTGCCTCCCTAATGAAAACAGGAAGTTGCTTCCAGAGAAAGGGAGCTTGGGATCTGAACACTCTGACTCCCGATCTAGTTTTGTGGAATCTGGGAACCACTAAAAGACTTGAAGATATGCGAGTGATTGCGATTCAACCGTCCACATCCTGGCAACATTGTCTCACTAAGCTAAAAGGTAGATGTTTTCATGATTTCTGGATTGTTTTTCAGAGTTCGTTTTCCCCCCTTCAGGTGAGAGGCCGTTCCACTGCAGTCAGTGCGGCGCCTCCTTCACGCAGAAGGGAAACCTGCTGCGCCACATCAAACTGCACTCCGGGGAGAAGCCTTTCAAATGCCCCATGTGCAGCTACGCCTGCCGCAGACGGGATGCTCTGAGCGGGCACCTGCGCACACATTCTGGTACCAGCCACACACACACACACACACACACACACTGCCAGCTGTGCTCATATGCACTGATACTGTATGCACCTGTGTATAATATTTCGCTGGTTCGTTTCTCACAAATGTTGACACATGAGCTGAGGCCGCATTGCTCTTCCAGTAATATGTGCCACAGGCTTACACACATTACATATGACATCTTACTCACTCACCTCAGGAAACATACTCACTCACTTTCAGTTCACGTGTTTCACCTGCAGACACGGTCTCTAATGTGCACATCATCACTTTTGTACGAAACCACATACTCAAGGAAATAATCCTCGCTGTAGGCAGTGTTTATGTTTCGTGTGTTGGTGATTAACTGAAACTCCCGCTCACAGTAGAGAAACCCTTCAAGTGCAACCACTGCAGTCGCAGCTACAAGCAGCGCAGCAGCCTCGAAGAACACCGGGAGAGATGCCATGTGTACATCCAGAGCAAAGGCCCCGCAGAGAGAGGTGAGCACACCCAGTGGTGTAAAGTTGTGTATCATTTTAAGAGACTTGTACTTTACTTGAGTATTTTCAATGTTTTGTTACTTTGTCCTTCTACCCCATTACAATTCAGAGGTAAATGGTGGTGGTACTTCTCCCACCTCTGAGCACTTCTGAGCACTATGGAACTCCAAACACTCACTTCACACATCTGACTGTTAGACTACTGCTTAGACTCATTTGCACATATGGAGCGCCCAATTTGAGCAGTTATTGCTAGCAGATCCTGTTTTTATAGCCTCATTAAATAAATGAGCTTACGGCTGTTACCCCATCATTAAACTAAATAGGTTATGGCTGCTGTGGTGTGGTGTGACGGCCGCTTCAAATGTGTGCAGCGGCTAAATATGTAGGGCAAATGTGTTCAGCCCGGCCACCCAACACACGCACATGTCTGTAACCTTCCCCTAAAAGACCTGTACCTAGGGCAGGACAGTTGCACGGTTGCAACACACAGACGATGCTCTGCTGCTGTGGTCGCCAAATGTCGTAAGCTTATGTCTGATAGTACCGTCGTGGTTAGGAAGTACATCCTCATCCTGTGGTCTGTTTTCCTGCGCTGGTGAAGTAAAAAAAAACCACCAGGAAGTGAGGTCAAAGGAGCGTCTGATCTTAAATGAATATCTCCTTCCTCCTAGTGTGACTCAGCGTGGTGCCGCTGCCGTCTTTCTACTTCACTTTATTACCTCTAAAGCTTGGTGGACAGTTGCCGCTCGGTGCACTTCTCTTCTGATCGAGAAGAGGTCTGGTTTTCCTCGTTGCACTTACTCTGTCCCTCTATTGCAGAGGACGGCCACACATCCAGGACTCAGATGGGCAGCGAGCGGGCTTTGCTGCTCGACAGGCTGGCCAGCAACGTAGCCAAACGGAAGAGCTCCATGCCACAGAAGTTCACCGGTAAGAGCAGCTGGAAAGCTTTGGAACATGAAAACGATACGTAACTGTTGTCTATGCTGCTGTCTTTGTGTTATGTTTACATCATGTGTGCTTTTTGCTGTGCATTAACGCTTAAATACAGAATTCCATTTTTGCAAATGATTGTAAGTCATGTCTAAGCTAGTTGTTTGTCTGTCTCTGCTGGCCTCCATCTCTTGCCAAACAGGAATTGAGGGCAAAGCCTCATACCTGCACACACCGCAGAGTCTCCACTGTCCTCAATTCTCTGCCAGAAATGTGTCGTAGGTGGGTATAAGTTGCCATGCATGGTTTAATCATTGGATACGTATACTGAGAAACATGCACTTTACAATTCCCCATTCACACTTTGTATGTTTGGATTTAAACTCAGTGAATAAAAGACACCAGTTTCAGTAAATGGCTGACTTAAGGGGCATGCACACACACAACTGTTTCAATAGTTGTTTCTCACCTCCTAACATTGGGTTGTAGTTTCGCAATCAAGCCTCAAGCAGCTCGCAAAACGAGTGTATTGGCAAAGAAAAACCTCCGACATGTCTCTATCGGGTTGACAAATGAAGTGAGATCTTTCAATATGACAACCACAGGGGGAAAAGAGAAATGTCTGCAACCGCAGAGAGAGAGAGAGAAACGTGAGCAGGTGCCTCTCTGTAAGTCTGCAACCACAGAGAGAGAGAGAGAGATAGCTATCGATCTCGATAGAGAGAGAGAGAGAGAGAGAGAGAGAGAGAGAGAAGAGAGAGAGAGAGAGAGAGAGAGAGAGAGAGAGAGAGAGAGAGAGAGACAGGCAGAGGGCGAGAAACGTGAGCAGGTGCCTCTCTGTCTGTTCTTCTGTGGTGCAGCTGCACTGCAGGGCTTCCTCCGTCTGCTCCCCCTCTCAGCCTCTGTCCTCTCTGTCCTCTCTGTCCTCTCAGCCTCTGTCCTCTCTGTCCTCTCTGTCCTCTCTGTGCTCTCTGTCCTCTCTGTCCTCTCTGTGCTCTCTGTCCTCTCAGCCTCTGTCCTCTCTGTCCTCTCAGCCTCTGTCCTCTCAGCCTCTGTCCTCTCTGTCCTCTCTGTCCTCTGTCCTCTCCGCCTCTGTCCTCTCTGTCCTCTCTGTGCTCTCTGTCCTCTCAGCCTCTGTCCTCTCTGTCCTCTCTGTCCTCTCAGCCTCTGTCCTCTCAGCCTCTGTCCTCTCAGCCTCTGTCCTCTCTGTCCTCTCAGCCTGTCCTCTCAGCCTCTGTCCTCTCAGCCTCTGTCCTCTCTGTCCTCTCAGCCTCTGTCCTCTCAGCCTCTGTCCTCTCAGCCTCTGTCCTCTCTGTCCTCTCTGTCCTCTCAGCCTCTGTCCTCTCAGCCTGTCCTCTCAGCCTCTGTCCTCTCAGCCTGTCCTCTCTGTCCTCTTAGCCTCTGTCCTCTCAGCCTCTGTCCTCTCTGTCCTCTCAGCCTCTGTCCTCTCTGTCCTCTCTGTCCTCTCTGTCCTCTCCGCCTCTGTCCTCTCAGCCTCTGTCCTCTCAGCCTCTGTCCTCTCTGTCCTCTCAGCCTCTGTCCTCTCTGTCCTCTCTGTCCTCTCTGTCCTCTCCGCCTCTGTCCTCTCTGTCCTCTCAGCCTCTGTCCTCTCAGCCTCTGTCCTCCTCTCGCCTCTGTCCCTCAGCCTCTGTCCTCAGCTCTGTCCTCTCTCCGCCCTCTGTCCTCTCTGTCCTCTCAGCCTCTGTCCTCTCAGCCTCTGTCCTCTCAGCCTCTGTCCTCTCTGTCCTCTCAGCCTCTGTCCTCTCAGCCTCTGTCCTCTCAGCCTCTGTCCTCTCAGCCTCTGTCCTCTCTGTCCTCTCAGCCTCTGTCCTCTCACCTCTGTCCTCTCAGCCTCTGTCCTCTCGGTCCTCTCTGTCCTCTCTGTCCTCTCTGCCTCTGTCCTCTGCCTCTGTCCTCTGCCTCTGTCCTCTGCCTCTGTCCTCTCTGCCTCTTCCTCTCAGCATCTCTGTCCTCTCAGCCTCTGTCTCTCGCCTCTGTCCTCTCAGCCCTCTGTCCTCTCAGCCTCTGTCCCTCTCAGCCTCTGTCCTCATCCTCTGGTCCTCCACCTCTGTCCTCTCAGCCTCTGTCCTCTCAGCCTCTGTCCTCTCAGCCTCTGTCCTCTCAGCCTCTGTCCTCTCAGCCTCTGTCCTCTCAGCTTCACCTCACTGTCCCTTATGTTGACCTTTGGACTGCATGATGTTCTCTTTGCCTTTACTCAGATCCAGAGTGAGGACCTGTGTTAGATATGTCTGTAAGTGATACGTCTTTAAAGTGCTGCTTGCTTCCTGTGGTATGTCTCTGCTCATGCTGTGGGGTGAGGAGTGTGAAAGACCGGCTGAGTCTTCAGGCAAGTCAAATAACCAATGAGATCTAAATGCTGTCTCTCACCGTCCCAAAGAATACTAATATATACAAAAATATACATATATGTATATATATACATGCATACACATCTAAACAACCATATATATGTATATATATATATATATATACCTATACAGATAGACACATATATATAGAAAAATTAAGAGATATAAAAAAAAAAAGGCTCAACAGTAAATATATGAAAGTATTTGTCTCCACACTGATTTGGACAGGACACAGTGAATATATGACAACAGTACAAATATATAGTGAAGTGCTGTAGTTCTGTAGTGCTGTAGTTCTGTAGTGCTGTAGTGCTGTAGTGCTGTAGTTCTGTAGTGCTGTAGTTCTGTAGTGCTGTAGTTCTGTAGTGCTGTAGTTCTGTAGTTCTGTAGTGCTGTAGTTCTGTAGTGCTGTAGTGCTGTAGTTCTGTAGTTCTGTAGTGCTGTAGTTCTGTAGTGCTGTAGTTCCTGTAGTGCTGTAGTTCTGTAGTGCTGTAGTGCTGTAGTTCTGTAGTGCTGTAGTTCTGTAGTGCTGTAGTTCTGTAGTTCTGTAGTGCTGTAGTTCTGTAGTTCTGTAGTGCTGTAGTTCTGTAGTGCTGTAGTTCTGTAGTGCCAATGAGCCCTTTGTTCTGCCAGGTCTAGGGCGACAAGCGGTGTGTGTCTGGACCTGAGCTTTAACAGGGAGCTGGTCTACAGGACTGAGGCCAAGGAGCCCCCCCCAGGCTCCCCGGGGCCCGACCCCCACCATCAGCAACAAGCCGTCCTCACAGGGCCAGAGAACAACCTGGCTCCCTCCCGCAGACCTTACCCCATCCAGCTGAGCCCCATGGGCCTCACTAACGGCCACAAGATGGGCATGCCTCTGATGGCCCCCCCCCCCACCTCCCAGCACCAGGTGGGCATGGACTCGTTCCAAAGCGACGGCTCCCAGATGCACCAGCCTGTCATGTACAACCTGGGTCACCTGCTGGGGGGGCTGAGCCATCAGAACGGCCTCCCACACGCACAACCCCTCCCCCTGTCGCCGCTGGAGGCCTTACGGGTGGTGCGAGGGGACGGGGAGGGGGGTGCGTTGCCCGGGGCGGTGTACCCCTGCGGCCACTGCAGGGTGATCTTCCTGGACTACGTCATGTTCACCATCCACATGGGCTGCCACGGCTTCAGGGACCCGCTGGAGTGCAACGTGTGTGGCCACCGCAGCCGGGACCGTTACGAGTTCTCCTCCCACATAGCCCGCGGGGAGCACCGCCTCGAACTCAAGTAGCTGTTCATGTCCACAAACGCTTACAACACACACACGCTCTGACAGATAACCATGTACTAAGCACAACCCAGATTTACTCATATTAGTAGCTGGTAGTATGAGGAATGAAAGCATGACGTAGCATCTCTCTGTCTCTCGGTGTGAGACAGATTGAGAGAGACGTTATAGGTTTGTAACGGGTGTCAGAATTTCCTTTGTCCTACCGTACTCATCTGAAAAGATGATCTGTAAATGTTTACGTAGGAGGAATTCTAACCATACATTTTTATATATTTGTACTTATTGATTCCTGCTGTAGCCATATATACATTTAACAAAGTAGCAAAAAAGAATGCATTTATTGTTTATCTGCTGTTGTTTTCTCCTGTTATTTGTGTTAAGGTGTAAAGCAATAAAAGATAACCTCTCTTTCCCTTCATCAAACAGAGACCTGCGACTTGCTGAGAGACGTTCTTTTTTTAACACTTGTCAATTCAAGACTGCAGAAGAGAAAAAAAGTGCTATTATCTCGAAGGTCACATGTCTCCTTCAGGCTGTGGTTTAGAGTGCAGTTCACGGCTTCAAAGACATCACTACGCTTTGCATGTGTTGGTTTTCACTCCTGAATATCTTACACTCCCACAGGTTAGAGAGGCCTCACAGCTCTGCAGAGATGTTTTTGTCACACGACATAGAGGTGTATACATATATAGGACTTAGCACAAATACATGTATCTGAGAAGGTACTTCTGTCCTTCTTAGATAGATGGTGATAAATGAATGAATGAATGTCGAGGCAGGTCCAAAATAAATGTGACATGCTGTTGAACAACTTATAATTCATCTGAATGCATATTGAAACTGTTCTTCTTATATAAAAATGTATATCTTTATTATCTTATATGAAATCAGGAACAAAGAAGATGAGCCTTTACAGTATCTAAAACTGGCAATGAACCTAAAACTAACAAATAAGAGAAAAATATTGAATGACTTTTTGATGGGACTTTCTCCTAATTTCATGACAGGATTTAACACTTTTCCCTGATGCTGAGGAAATGAATGTGTGGGTCATATGAAACACCAGCGGACACCTGCTGGGGGAAGTTTGGTACTGCATGGCAGTGATGGTCTTACACAGTATCACTCCAGAGCAGTAGGGTCCTAAAAATGGTTTTCTCGGACCCAGTGGAGGGCCTTAGAAAGGCAGAAGGGGGACCCAGACTAAATCATAAATAGCTTGATATATATATTATATTTTAACTAAAAGAAACTCAGAGAAAATGTTTCGAAAATCAGTCAATTCAGCCACAAAATACATGGTAATGCCAGTAAATTCAACACATGGGAATTTACATGTATGTAACGACAACATTTTAACAAGTCACAGTCAAATTGAATTTTTGAACTGAGTGTCCTGTTGGAAAAGTGTAACAGGGTCGAGCCTCCCCACTCAGTGGCTGCAGTGGGCTGTGTGTGTCATGAGAGTGTGGATGTTCTTCGCCCACATTTCAGGGACTTGTCACGCTGAGCTGCCCTCAGAGCAGAACAGGGGTGTTAGCTTGATCCAGCTGCCACCACACCGTCGCTATCTGGTCCCCTCCATCAGTGCCAGTTCCCTTTTTTTTTCTCTTTGGGTTTGAAGAGAAGTGACCCTTCTGAAGCAAACTGTCATCGCAGCTTCATGTCCCTACGCTAGATTAACAGCCTAGTCAATCCGTTTCACAAGAACATTCGGACTGCTTCTCTTTTTCCATTCTAAGGTTCAGGGTTACTTTCTTCTGAGTAATAGTAGTGAGTTGAGTAAGAGTGCGGACGTTTAAGCTTTTGTAGGAGGGATAAACCTTACCTCTGAACATAAAGAAACCATATAGGAAATATGACTATCATTGAAAGCCATATTTCTACCCAGACTGATTCCCACCATAAACCGTCCTGCGTAACAGATTTAACTTCAACCAGGCGAAGCTGGAGTCATAAAGCAACAATGACGGAAGTCCAGTCAAAATCAGAGACTTCTGGTGACATCTGCTGACTGAATTATATACATGGTAACCACACTGATGTATTTACTGGACAACAATAGCACACCATTACACTGACTTTGAGTGAGAGCAACCAATGAATCAAATAATGTTAAGGTCCTTGAAAAACATTAATCAGGCTGGACAAGTGCAATGTGATTGTAAAATCAATTTGATTTGTTTTGTAATTAATTATTTATTAATTATTTAGTAATTACCCACACATAGCCACACCAACCATTTGCTATAGATTGACAATAATAAATGAATAAAAAACAAAGGAAATCTGGCCACACAAAATTAGCTTCAAGTGCAGGAAAACCAATTAACAGTATGTGGGGACAACTCAAAAATAAACAAAGGGGGTCCTGTATTCATATTTTGGTGGATTATTAGAATTTATTTATAAATATGTAATTCTTGTTGGGCTCCTTGGGTTTATGTACGTCACAAAGTTACACCAAATGTTATAAAAGTTTCATTCTGTAATTATTCGTCCTTGAATATCTATTTGTTTTGAATTATTTTGGCTGTTGTTAAACATAATTTACAGATAGACAAAGAATAAAAGACAAATGCAGACAGCATACATCATTATAAAGTATAATGAAATGTTAAAAAGCATTATCATTCGCAGAGAATCATTTTCATTTGAGGTCAAGACATGGATGGTGAAATAGCTTGCAATTGTTGTCCGGTGTAAAACCTGAAGATGGCGCTGTTGAAACAGAAGTGATGGAGAAGCAAGAGTTCAAACCAGCGGTTTTGACTGATGGATCCACATGTTTTACTAATCTAATTCATGAAACCATTTCACAAATGAGTGGCTTTAAGATACATTGTCACATAGATTACAATTCAAAACATAACGTTAGAGTCTTAAAACATGAATTGAAAAACAGGTTCGTGTTAAAAAATAACAATAACTTGCTACCT